>NC_079421.1:9370532-9595532 GCF_026213295.1 Gadus chalcogrammus | reverse complement strand
ACCGTTACTTTATGTAACTTTTAATGATATTGTAATAACCACAGGCGAGGTATTGAGCGAAGTAAGCTTGATAGCAGGTTTATTGGGTTCCACAATCGGATAGGCAGGCACAGCTCCACCGGAAAACTACAACAACCAAAACTCCCGTCCGGAAGGAAACCCCCGGAACCCCCTCTCAGAAGGCCCGCCCCTTCCTCCCAAACCCTGTGACGCTACAATATCATCTTGTTAGAAACATAGATATATATAGAACACTGTTCTATATATATCTATGGTTAGAAACACGTTTATCTGAGAGCCAACCCAGTCGCCAAAAGCATACGTTGACAGTACGTTTTCGTGAACACTGGATTACGTCGCATTTCAACATAAAATAGCGTGCTAAGCACACGTACACACACACACACACACACACGCACGCACGTACGCACCCCAACACACACACACACGCACAATGCATTTCGCTGCTAAAACAACAACTTGGGCTGCTTCTAGGACATTTTGGGTGGATGTTGAACGGTATGTGGGCAGGACGTTTTTTGCAGGCAGGACCTGGCAACCCTGCGCTGTTGCCCGAGGTGCAGAAATGCTCTGGAACAGATCTGGATCCACCATGGCCAAAATAATTGTCATGAATAGCATGAATAGATTCATGCATTATCATTCAACTTGAACATGTGTTTTTACAGTATAGAGTGGTGGAGGGATGACGTATGTTGGCCAACCCGGAAGTGAGCGTCGACCTGGGTTTCCATGGTTTCCCTTGACAAAAAGCCAACGGGTTTTTCCATTGGCTCTAAAAACCACGCGGCAAAGGAGCTGCCGTAAATTGTGTTGTTTTTGTCGTAAACTGGGGACCGACGGTTAAAAAATAGACAGATATTCCGAGGTATCCTTAAAAGGCAGCTTGGATGTTTTTATTTTCTGCAGTTTAGACTTCTTCTATAACCTATTTTTGAAAGCAAAACACCAAGCTCAATGATTTAACGAGGCAGGGTTATTTGAAACAATTTATTAAATATATATTTGTGAGAGGTCATTCCTTCTCCTGAGTTTGCTTCCTATTTATGTCTAGTGTACAACACTGTCCACAAGCATCACCCCCCCCTCCCCATATGGATTTGGAGAATTGTTGCCACGTCCCAGTGGTGGAGGTATCATATATATGAAAGAGGGCATTCAATTATACTACAATGATCAATTAGGAGGCCGAAGCCCTAAAGGAAGTAATAATAATAATAATAATAATAATAATTCATTGAATTTATTTAGCGCTTTTCTAGACACTCAAAGACGCCTACAGTGAAGGGGGGGGGGGGGGACCTCACTAACTACCACCAGTGTGTAGCACCCACTTGGGTGATGCACGGCAAGTGATGATGTAGGTGACTGAGGGTCAACATTTGAGAACCCCTTTTATCAAAGGGGGTCTCAAAGGACTCATACGCTTCAACCTGAGTGACCCATCACACCCCAGCCATGGCTTCTTCCAACTCCTCCCTTCGGGTAGGAGATACAGGTCCCTTGGGAGCCGGACAAACAGGCTGAGGAATACCTTCTACCCCTGGGCAATTCGTCTACTTAACGCCTGACCCCCCCCCCCCCCCCCAATGAACATGTGAAATCCTCTACCATATTTATTTATTTTACTTATATGTTATGTCTGCATATTTATATTTATTGTGCCTATTGCTGTTGTTTGTGTTTGTATTTTTGCTTTTTGCTTTATTTATTTTGCACTATGGGTAGTGAGCACCACCCCAATTTCATTGTACAAGTTTGCACAATGACAATAAAGTCTGAATCTGTGGCTCCAGCCCTACAGGAAATGACTCGGCAAGTGCTCCATCTCGTTGCACCTGCACCCAGCGGCTCGCTTGCAAGATTTTGGCCTGAAGTTCTTCCCAGACCTACACCCTAGCCATCGAACACGCATATCTGAGAATCAGGCTTCTCTTTAATAATGACAAAAAGTTACGAGAGAAATACACATTAACTTTTTGTTATCTCATAAGCGGCGTGGTGCCGGCTCCTTTTGACCTTTTGACCCCAGACTTCAAAAACGTGGCCACAGGCCAGCTGTGTCTACACACCTTAAGCCACAAATGTACACCTCCATCCCACAAAAAATGGGGACTAGAAACTAACCTCTGTCTTATGTACATTTACTGTACTGTTGGAGGTCACGCCCCTTTTCCGGCCTTTTCGAGATAGCTAGGGAGGCTAAAATGTTTACACACATTTCCCGGGGCCCCGAGAACGACATATCCGAGATTTGGAGTTCTAGCCCTTAGAGAAAAAAAGTTTTCCCAAATGGACTGTCATTTGGACAAAGCCCCTCAGAAGTGTTACCTGCAAGACCTAATGGTTCAGAATGTGGTGGAAAAAACAGTTTTTGAGATAGGAACGTCCTACCGCCCTGAAATTTCAATACCTTATTCTAAGGCCTAACTGGGACCCCCGCACCGAAACTTGGCCCGGTCGGACCCCGAGGGCAGGAAGGGGTGGCCCTTCCTGCCCGAAACTTGGCCCGAACCCCGAGTGCAGGAAGAGGGGGCCTGGACTTTCATAGGTGCCATGCCGTAATTCCGACGCCTCATTGTTCCGACGTCTCAATGTTCCGAAATATTTCCCATTAGATCGACATGCCACTATTCCGACGGTTCAATGTTCCGAAAACGAAACCCATTGGTCCGAAGGTCTGTTAGTCCGACTTTTCAAAAAGGAGGCGCATTAGGCCGAAAAAATAGTTTTATACCTCGCTCGCTCCCTCTCTATCTCACTCTCACTCTCTCTCTGTCTCCAAAATACAACCTAGGCCTACATATCACGTTCACGATGAATTTTGGAGAGCAAAAAGACAACGCTTCACTTCATTTCGACACGGTGTTGTAGCCCCATGGACAGAGAGCGGAGGTCTAATTCTCAACACGGGTACGAACACACACACACACACACACACACACACACACACACACACACACACACAGAGTGAGAGTGAGAGTGAGAGAGGGAGAGAGAGAGGGAGAGAGAGAGGGAGAGAGAGAGAGGGAGCGAGCGAGGTATACAACTCTTTTTCCTATTCAGCATATTGAACTGTCGGCCTAATGCTCCTCCTTTTTGAAAAGTCGGACAAACGGACCTTCGGACCAATGGGTTTAGTTTTCGGAACATTAAACCGTCGGAATAGTGGCATGTCGATCTAATGGGAAATATTTCGGAACATTGAGACGTCGGAACAATGAGGCGTCGGAATTACGGGCAGGCCCCCTTTCATAATCCTCGCTCGGTGACTGTAAAGGATGTTTGGTCGGATGTTATGACGAAGAATCATAATGTGAATGGGAATATTCTATAAATGTCTTGATATCATCTTTCGTCTCAGCACTTCTGCTGCAGCCGCTTAAAGTCTCACTCCGAGAACCTTAAAATATGAATCAATCCATTAGAAGTATGAAAATATCTTCCCGGTGGCGTAACGGGGCAAACAAGGTGTCCTTTGACATCTACGTTTCGAGGCGATTGCAACAGTGCCACACATGATCATATTTGAATATGTTTCGGGGTAGTAATTAGCTGTCGATTTTGGAGGCCTTTATCAATAATGACCCGCTATAGATTTGCTTCCCGATGGAGATTTTTGACAAATTACATGTTATTTAGCATCTACACGTTAAGCTGAGTCCAATGAGATCAAGCTCGCCTTCTTGCTACACCGAGATCATGTCCTAGACCTAGGTGTACCATGTAAAATACATGTTACCATTTGCTAGAGTGTCATGCTGGGTGTCATTGGACTCAGCTCAACGTGTAGATGCTAAATAACATGTCATTTGTCACAAATTTCTATCGGGAAGCAAATCAATAGCTGCTCATTATTGATTAAGGCCTCCAATTTCGACAGCTAATTACTACCCCGAAACATATTCAAATATGATCATGTGTGGCACTGTTGCAATCGCCTCGAAACGTAGATGTCAAAGGACACCTTGTTTGCCCCGTTTGCTTCTGATTGACTAATGAATTGATTCAGCTATTCCCCCAGAAGTCTGGGGTCAAAAGGTCAAAAGGAGCCGGCACCACACCGCTTATGAGACAAAAGTGAATGTGTATTTCTCTCATAACTTTTTTTCATTATTAAAGAGAGGCCTGATTCTCAGATATGCAGGTTAGATGGCTACGGTGTAGGTCTGGGAAGAACTTCAAGCCAAAATCTTGCAAGCGAGCCGCTGGGTGCAGGTGCAACGAGATGGAGCACTTGCCGAGTCATTTCCTGTAGGGCTGGAGCCACAGGTAGAAGCGTATGCATCCTTTGAGACCCCCTTTGATATATAAGAGACCTCAAAGTACAGCTTACTTGAATGTTGTCGACCCAGTCACCTAACAGTGACATGAGACCTGGTGGCCTGGGCTGTGGCAGTGTCAGAGAGGGTGTGTGTGTGTGTGTGTGTGTGTGTGTGTGTGTGTGTGTGTGTGTGTGTGTGTGTGTGTGTGTGTGTGTGTGTGTGTGTGTGTGTGTGCAACCCGGTATCACGCCAAGGCGTAAAATAGATACGTCTGTCCACATCGCAAGGCGTGTTCAGGGTCACCTATTGCATCCTTTAGGACTTCGGCCTCCTAATTGATCATTGTAGTATTGAATGCCCTCTTTCATATATATGATACCTCCACCACTGGGATGTGGCAACAATTCTCCAAATCCATATGGGGAGGGGGGGGGGTGATGCTTGTGGACAGTGTTGTACACTAGACATAAATAGGAAGCAAACTCAGGAGAAGGAATGACCTCTCACAAATATATATTTAATAAATTGTTTCAAATAACCCTGCCTCGTTAAATCATTGAGCTTGGTGTTTTGCTTTCAAAAATAGGTTATAGAAGAAGTCTAAACTGCAGAAAATAAAAACATCCAAGCTGCCTTTTAAGGATACCTCGGAATATCTGTCTATTTTTTAACCGTCGGACCCCAGTTTACGACAAAAACAAAACAATTTACGGCTGCTCCTTTGCCGCGTGGTTTTTAGAGCCAATGGAAAAACCCGTTGGCTTTTTGTCAAGGGAAACCATGGAAACCCAGGTCGATGCTCACTTCCGGGTTGGCCAACATACGTCATCCCTCCACCACTCTATACTGTAAAAACACATGTTCAAGTTGAATGATAATGCATGAATCTATTCATGCTATTCATGACAATTATTTTGGCCATGGTGGATCCAGATCTGTTCCGGAGCATTTCTGCACCTCGGGCAACAGTGTGTGTGTGTGTGTGTGTGTGTGTGTGTGTGTGTGTGTGTGCTTAGCACGCTATTTTATGTTGAAATGCGACGTAATCCAGTGTTCACGAAAACGTACACTGTCAACGTATGCTTTTGGCGACTGGGTTGGCTCTCAGATAAACGTGTTTCTAACCATAGATATATATAGAACAGTGTTCTATATATATCTATGTTTCTAACAAGATGATATTGTAGCGTCACAGGGTTTGGGAGGAAGGGGCGGGCCTTCTGAGAGGGGGTTCCGGGGGTTTCCTTCCGGACGGGAGTTTTGGTTGTTGTAGTTTTCCGGTGGAGCTGTGCCTGCCTATCCGATTGTGGAACCCAATAAACCTGCTATCAAGCTTACTTCGCTCAATACCTCGCCTGTGGTTATTACAATATCATTAAAAGTTACATAAAGTAACGGTTTAATAACACAAACGCAGGAAACACGTGAGCTGCTAGTTTAGCGAAAGCAGCGTCCCTAGCATCCTGACGTCGTTGAAACATGCGAGCGAGCCGATTAAATCTTCCTAATAACTATAAAACTAAAGATCAGACACAATCACTGACTGAAGATTATGCAAGTAAAAAGTATATTTCTCGCTAGAAATGTTATTAGAAACACGTTTAACGGTGAATCGATCCTAAAATATTGTATTTCCCATTCAGATCATAAAGATTAATAAAGATCATACACATTCACTGATTGAAGATTATGCAAGGAAAATGTACATTTCTCGCTAGAAATGTCATTAGAAACACGTTTAATGGTGTATCTGTCCTAAAATATTGCATTTCCCATTCAGATAATAACGATTAATATGGCTACGTAACAATTTCACCAAATGCTAGGAGAACGTATCGCCCCCTGTTGGTGCTATTCCCCCATTCATTTCGAATGGAGAAGGACGCGTGTTCAGGGTGACGCTTTGGTCAGGCAAAGCGTCAACCTGAACACGCCTTGCGATGTGGACAGACGTATCTATTTTACGCCTTGGCGTGATACCGGGTTGGTGTGTATGTGTGTGTGTGTGTGTGTGTGTGTGTGTGAGTGTGTGTGTGTGTGTGTGTGTGTGTGTGTGTGTGTGTGTGTGTGTGTGTGTGTGTGTGTGTGTGTGTGTGTGTGTGTGTGTGTGTGTGTGTGTGTGTGTGTGTGTGTGTGTGTGTGAGTACACTGTATGTGTGTGGCCCAGAGAGTTCAGTTCCTGCATACCTGCTACTTGCACGTAGGTGCTTGGTTCAATCCCCTCCTAACATCTACCTTCTGTCTAAACAACCCGCTGGTCTGCTGGGCTCCCTCAGGGCTGTGCGTGTGTGTGTGTGTGTGTGTGTGTGTGTGTGTGTGTGTGTGTGTGTGTGTGTATGTGCGTGTGTGTGTGCGTGTGCGTGTGTGTGTGCGTGTGTGTGTGTGTGTGTGTGTGTGGGGGGGGGGGGGTGCGTGTGTGTGTGTGTGTGTGTGTGTGTGTGTGTGTGTGTGTGTGTGTGTGTGTGTGTGTGTGTGTGTGTGTGTGTGTGTGTGTGTACATGCCTATGTGTGTGGTGTAAGTGTATATGTGGTGAGTGTTTGTGCATGGTGTGTTCGTTTATTGTTTTTGTACATGTGTGTTTGTGGCGAGTGTGTTTGTGCATTGTGTGTGTTTGTGCATGGTGTGTGTGTGTGTGTGTGTGTGTTTGTGCATGGTTTGTGTGTGTTAGTGTGTGTATTTGTGCATGGTGTGTGTGTTTGTGTGTGTGTGTTTGTTTGTTTGTGTGTGTGTTTGTGCATGGTGTGTTAGTGTGTGTGTTTGTCGATTGTGTGTCTGTGTTTGTGCATGGTGTGCATGCTGAGTGTGGAAAGGATTAATTTTTTCTATTTTCAAAGCAGGTCACATAATAGCAATGAAAACAACATAAACAGTGAGCTGAATAATCAGAACAATATGTGTAACCTGTGTTTAGCAGGGAGTGTGTCTTTCTCTGAGACACAAACATTAGTGCAGGTGTGTGTGATTCACTTTTCAAAGCTCTTCCATCTCCTCTTCCACCTCCTCTTCCTCCTCCTCCTCCAACACCTCCTCTTCTGCCTCCTCTTCTTCCCCCTCCTCAGTTGAATCACGTTACTGCTACCCTCAGAAACACAGCACTTCCTCCTCCTTCTCCTCTTTCTCCCCCTCTTCCTCCTCCTCCTCTTCCTCCTCCTCTACCTCCTCTTCCTCCTCCTCCTCTTCCTCCTCCTCCTCCTCCTTATCCTCCTCCTCTTCCTCCTCCTTCCTCCTTCTCCTCTTCCTCATCCTCTTCCTCCTCTTCCTCCTTCTCCTCCTCCTCTTCCTCCTCTTCCACCTTCTCCTCTTCCTCTTCCTCATCATCCCCCTTTTCCTCCTCCTCCAGCTCTTCCTCCTCCTCCCCTTCCTCCTCCTCTTCCTCCTCGTCCTCATCCTCTTCCTCCTCCTCTTCTTCCTACTCCACCTCTTCCTCCTTCTACTCTTCCTCCTCCTCCTACGTTGCATCCCATTCCTGCTCGCAGCTCTTCATCCGATCCGATGCGCCCCGGATCGTCCTGCTCCGTGCCGAGGGCGGGAGTGCGACACACCGCAGGAAGACATTCCTAGCAGCTGAAAACGAAGCCGACAGCGGCGGGAACAATCTCCCCCGCGCCTCCCTCCCCCCCCTCCTCCCCCCCGAAACCTTCCGACAGGAACAGGACGGTAAAACTTTACAGGGAATCCAATATCGCCAACGACAGGCTCAATTGCTAATGGTCCCTCCGAGCTGTCAACAAGGTATGAAACCCCAAGGCCTGCTGGACCTACTGCTGCTCCGTCAGGCTCCATCGAGTCCCCCCCCCAAACCCCCAACCCCAACCCAACCTGAAACACCGCCCGGCCCGGCCTGGATCCGTAGACGCCACAGGGAGTTCACCTCCGCATTATTCAGTGGACCTCTTACCTTGACGTGGTTCGAGAGAGCGCTCCGGGTTGGGATTGAGTTCTCAGTCAGACGGGGGGAGTAGGGTTTTCTCTCAGCTGCGGGCCACCTGTCTAGACCGGCCGCATCGCAGATCCGGCAAGCGGATCCGACAAACGGAAAATACGTTTGTCCGAGGTTTTATGGGGTTCTTTGGCCGCTGCTAGATTGCTGTGGTGGAAGTACAAGTCGACACGTAACATGTTGAGTTCTGCTCCTGAGGTTTATTTCTTAGTTTGAATGTGCCTGGCCTGACGTGTAGACCCTCTGATCTGCAGAGCGCCTGAAGGCCGCCTGGTTCAACCGCTCGCCCTGAAGATTCAACATGCAGAGGAAATACGGAAGCTTTTGTGACCTTCTCAAAAGTGAATAAAATTGTAAACATATTTTTGTAACACATTTGCACTGAAAAATACTACTAAGCATTCTGTATCACCTTATCCTAGCTAACTTTGTTGCACACGGGGAATTGGTTAACCTAACAATTGTTTGTGCTTGGCACTTGGTTCTATGAACAACCTTACTGTACTGTCGATATATTGTTTCTCAACTTCTGACAAATGTAGTAATTGTAAGACGCTTTCGATGAAGGCGTCTGCTAAATGCCCTAAAAGTACATTTTAATGTACATTTTTAAACATGTACATATCTACTGGTACAACCAAAAGAGAGGCCAAGAAGACCCGTTCTGTGTAGGCCTACCCTCACTTCTCCTCAGACTACTCACAATCAGCTTTAAAATTCATATCAGATCCTTGATGAGGTGGAATAAACTACAACTTTTGGGGAGACTGTTCTTGAAAACGCTGTGGTCTGTCAATCACTAATAATCATGCTGATCACTGAACTGATCACTGAAGTCTATTCACCTCCATAAGTCTATTCACTTCCACTACAGACAAAGTTGATTATAGCTTTGTGTTTTCTGGGAACACAAAGTTCATAGAATCATATTCCCATTAACCACACACAGGCAGTGGGAGAGTTCCTTGAAGCGGGTGGGGAAGCCTTTGTTTTTATTTTTGTTAGTAATCAGCGCCCGGACTGCTTCTGACTTCCAAATGCAACAGGAAGCCCTGATTGGGTTTCAAAGGAAGTTGAAAGTGGACTGTGGTCACCCACAGCAAAGTGCAGCTCTGCCCAACAGAAAATGAATCTGCGACCAAACAGCGTCATTAAGTCATTAGGGGAGTCTCTTGGTGTATCGGAAAATCACTGCAAATTTCAAAGCAAATATCAAGTTTTATACTGCAGAAAGTCAAATACACTTTTTGAGTGTGTGACGAATCAATTGCATTAGAGCTTTGAAGAGAAACTGGGCCTTGGGCCGACTGCTGGGTCTGAGTTCGGTTGAGCAGAAGGCAGGGACCTTTGTTAACAAAACCCAGGGCCAACTCACTCTCATTGATGAGAATATAAAATGACAAACAAAATACGACAGATTTAGCCTTAAACTAGCTTTAATCCACTCGATCAGTTCACTGATGGTAAGCAGTAATAAGAATGAATGTGTTTGGTGAATTCAAGTAGACGTAACATGCGAATCAAAGGGTGGGTGTTGGTGATGGAGGTGGTGGTGGATGTAGAGGTCGTAGTGTTGCCTACGTTGTTGGAGGTGATGAGGTCGGTGGTGACTGTGGGGCGGGGGTTCTCATCCACGGAGAGGAAATGAAAGTGAAACTGAAACTAGTGTTGAGTGTCATTGGAGGTAGGTGATGGAAGGTCTGCTGACAGCCAGAGGCAGGTTCTCAGTCCCAGACTCAACTTAACCTCCATAAACATTAATCACCACTCAATGCTATGTTATCTTTAAACCAACCAGTCCTAATGTTAGCACAGCTACGATACAACAACGTGAAACACAAAGACTTGTTCTGATCCTTTTTGAGAAGTTTTCTGAAATGAGGCTGTGAAATATTATATATTATTTATTTATTTATTTATTTATTTATTTATTTATTTATTTATATCTACCTCTGGCTCTTTTTTATATGCAATTTCAATTTTGTGCAATGTTGCTCACTTTGTATTGACTTATTTGATTGACTTTAACTGTTTGTCCATTTTGTTTGTCAATTGTACCATTTGTTGACTAACTTTGTGAGCTACTGGATACCTGAATTTCCCCAATGGTATGATTGAAGTATCTATCTTTCTATCTATCCAACGAGGTAAATGCAGTTTTGAAGTTGGCATTATTCAATCCATTAGGGCTTTTTTTTAAACGCGGTTACGACAATGCCAGTGAACGGAGCAGGCTGCGTGGCACATGCTGCCGATCAGACACGCCAATAACACGTGACCTCTCCGTGTGAGGGTCAAGCTGTCCCTCAATAAGGTGTTTGACCTCGCAAACCACCGCCAAACAGGTTGGAAAGGAAGAAGTGTTTCCATCTAACTTCCTATTGGACATGGCTCTCTGCTGCCAGGTAGCCTGTCAAACAAAACCGTTTGGACCCTCCAAATGGACCCTTTTTTTCTTTAACTGAAGTCTTAAGGTTCACGAATATTGCCTCTGTCATGTAGTATTAGTGCGGTGCAGTCTTCAACACAAGGAAAAATGCTGAATAATAGACTGCTGTAAAAGTACTCATTGTTAGAAACGGCACAACTTCCATTTCTTTCCATCAGATGCGGCTTGTGTGCAACCGAGCGAGTGCAATTGGAGAAATTACAGAAGGCAGAAAAGTTCAGAAGATCTTTTTTCTTGTGTGTGAACAAGGTGTTTCCATGCTTAGATTCCACGCCCACACTCAACACTCCCATTTACTATAGATCCAACCAAGAGGAATGCACAAGGGTTTACAAGAATCAAATTCTCCCACAATTATTACAGTTTTATCCGCAGTGGAAATTCGTGGAGCAGAGATTCTGGGGTACACACCGCTCCCAGACGTACTTAAACCCTCATGGATATTCGAACCAACAAGACGCGTACTTATTGCCAAAATGGACGTCACAGTGAATTCATGCTGGACGGAATGTAGCATATCGTCGTCATCTTAACAACAACACTAATTAACCCCAGTCGTTAGGGGTAATCAGGCAGTCGTTATTAACTTATTCGTCACAAATACCTCTTCATCATGTGCCATTATGTCAATTATGTCAGGTTTTTTGTTGCATTTTGAACTTCTGTATCAGTGCACTTCACTTCATGAAGTTGGCAAAAAACTCACAAATAAAATCTGGAAGCTTTCCCAGATGGCCACAAACAGCCACAACTGCTGTTTAAAGGGAACAGAATCACCAACCTTCAGAGTTCTAATGCTAGGCTATACCCAGTGAGCTACGTGGTTTCCAAGGACAGACGTGCCCAGATGGTCGCTCCATCAGATGTTGCTTGTTGTGTATGTGTCTCGTCAGCCAAATATGCTAACGGTATTCAGTCTGTCCTGGAGCCTTTTCAAACGAAGCTACTCAGGTTTCCATAAACTGCCATTTATCCACCGCCATTTTGGACACTTGTGGGAAAGGCAAATATTTCAAAGAGAAGGAATGAGGAGTTTATAGTCCCGATGCTGTTGTTAATCTAATTGGGGAACTGTTGTTGCCTTTGGCAGAGGCAGGGTAAATAAGACTTTTCCTCTGTTGTGTTAGAACGTGCTGTGTATTTAAACCTTGAAGAAGGCCCTCAGACTAGACTAAATAGAGTCATTGTGATTTGAGTTTCCTTCTTTACGGTAAGTCGATCCATCGTGTATCTCTACAACGGCTCGGGTGTGTGTGTTTGTGTTTACATACTTGTTATTCCAACCAGCCACTGTGAAACAACAGATAAACCACTGATGCACATGTGCATCAGGCCGCCGTTATGGACGCCTTTCTGACCCTCGTTCCCATAATGCATTGTATTCTGAATCGATGAATCGATGGACTCCCAGTACCCTTCTCCTCCAAAGTCAAGAGCCTCGGCGTCATCCTGGACAACACCCTCTCATTCGCACCCCATATTCACAACATCACTCGGACTGCATTCTTCCACCTCCGCAACATCGCCAGACTCTGCCCATCACTGACCCAATCCAGCACTGAAATCCTAGTTCACTCATTTGTCACATCACGCATAGACTACTGCAACGCCCTACTCACCGGACTCCCCACCAAACTCATCAACAGACTGCAGATCATTCAGAACTCAGCCGCCCGGATCATCACCCGCACCAAATCATCTGACCACATCACCCCTGTCCTCATCCAACTTCACTGGCTCCCACTACACTACCGCATCCAATACAAAACCCTACTCCTCACCTACAAAGCTCTCCACAACCTAGCCCCCAGTTACCTCTGCGACCTCCTCCAAGAATACACTCCCTCCCGCTCCCTCCGCTCAACCTCTGCTGGACTACTATGTATCCCCACATCACGACTCATTACAATGGGTGCCCAGTCATTCAGCTGTTCAGCACCCAAGCTCTGGAACTCCCTCCCCCCACACATAAAACAGTCAGACACCATTACAACCTTCAAGTCACAACTCAAAACTCACCTGTTCAAACTCGCACACAACGTCTAACTGATCACTGTCTTGATTGTTTGTTTGTTTTGTCTTGTTTTTGTTTTATTTATTTATTTATTTATTTATTATTATTATTTTTCCACAATGTCTTGTTTTTAAACGATTTATGATAACTTTATGCTCTGTAAGGTGACCTTGGGTGTCTTGAAAGGCGCCCTTTAAATTAAATGTATTATTATTATTATTATTATTCCCTCGGACCCAAGATCTTAACTTCACCTGAGCTGTGTTTAAACTCAACCTTATCCTTTAGCAGACATTTTTATCCAAAGAGACCTACAGTGAGGAACCAGTGGGGACAATACGTCTGAACTAAGGATGCCGTAGTAAATTTCGACCACAAACATGAGTCAACTTGTCAGGCCAAGAGAGAGGAGAGCAGCGAGCTCCACAGTGGAAAAGTCGTTAGAGAGCTTTGCCTTCTGGCTAAGCACTCTTTTTGTCACAACGGGGCAGAATGCGAATGCAATACCGACCCCGCTGCTAAATTCTCTGACAAATCTCACGCTCCACGAACAAGACCCTGAGGTAACTCCGTCACTTGGGCTACGGACTCATTCCCTGCCCGGAGTAGGCAAACCACCACGTTACCTGCTGAGAGTCATGGCCTCAGATTTCCGTTTACTTGTATGTTTTTACTTCTTTACAGCAGCCCCTTGGAGTCGAGTTGCTGTGGAGATGTTTGAGAAGCTTCAAAGATGAGCCAACCTGTAGAATACTGCCACTGGCGGTGGTTTTGATCAGTGGGTTCTCTATGATATGTATCTGATTAGACGTGGTCCTTTTGAGGGGAACGGCTTGCTTACAGAAGCCTAGGGTCAGGATAAGACCATGCCGAGATCTTAGATGAGGAGACACATGAAACATAATGATACTACATTGTAGTTAATACTGAAGACTAACACTTTTTCAATTAACAGATTTTCCAATATAAAATACAATTATGAATAGAAACAGAAAACTCCATGCATACAGGAAACAACATCAATGAGATAACAACATGAACATGCTAGGATTCCTGAGGTAATACAGGCTGTGCTATTAGTAAATGGCCAAGAAGAAATTTTTACAAGTAGCGTTTCTATCTGCTGTGCAGAATGCTGTCTTTGTATAGTTTGAATGTTCACACATTATGCTCCTCATTCAACACTCTAGATCCAGTGGCAAGGCTGCAATCCTCAACGATTAAGATGTCTGTTTCTGCTCCACAGAAAGAGCCTATCACTCAGCTCTGTGGGAAACAGTTTAATCAACATCGGTTTGCCATTCATCGTTCAAACCAACGGGTACTTACTAATTGTAAAAAAATAAATAACAGGCCAACCAAAACAAAATGTTTGACACCTCTGAACGAGCGGGGACAGAGGGAATGCAGATGCACCTCGTGTCGATATATTCATGTTTCTCCGCCAACGGTCTCCAGACCCCACTGAGGAACTAATGCCTTATGATTCATATCTGCAGGCCTTTACACTGTTTTCCATCAGGTTAGAAAAAGGGGGGCGTTTGGAAATCAGACAGTTGTCACACTGGCAGGGCGGAGTCAGTGTGTGTGAGAAGTGAAGAGAACGTCGCAGTAGACGTCAGCATCTGGCGTGGGTCAGGAGGCCTCACACAAGTCTTCTCAGAGGACAGGGGATGCCGAGGAACTGTAAACATATAGACAGTCAGGTTCCGATATCTGGACTCAGTCATGGTCCCTGAACCGCCCCGACAGAACCCTGGCTTCAAACAGACCCTGGAGGAGAGACTGAGAGGGGGTTGTGTTCAATCCCTCTGTCAGTGGAGACGGTGTGAGATCATGGATGGAGTACGGGTCCTGACTGTGGACCGATTTTAAAGCTGTAAACGACAGCAATAGTTTGTCGCTTTGATATAAAAATCTGAGAACTGGGGCCTCATGTTGATGTTGAAACCATAACACTCTCCTCACTTGACGTCAAAACGACATCACAAGTAAGTCACCAAGAAATAAAAAACTACGGCGGTAATTCGTCACTTTGATATGAAAACGACAGCATTCGGTCCCCGCTTCGATATCAAAACAACCCTTTCTTTGTGTTACGGACGGCTTCCCTCGGCCCTGGCTCTGCGCACTGCGGTTCTGATCCGACCGCGTTATGATCCATTGTCCATCTTGGCGGATTAGAGTTCCGATTTGCGGAGCTTGTAAGGCCGTAAAAACAGATGAGTAATTACGTCCTCTCCCTCTAATGACCGCCGTCCCCTCTCTGGAGGAGGACTTTCCACACAGGCCACTCAATAAAGACGGCAAACAAGTTTTATGTTTTATGAATGAGTGGCGCCGTGGCGCTTTGACCTCATTGCTTTCCATCTCTGAGTCTATCTGCGCAGCCGTTGAGCACAACGCAGAGACAGCATTCCCATCCATAATTCATATTTTACATGACGTTTACAATAATGTTTTGATTTGAGCACTCCTCCGGGACGGCGGAGAAGGGGTTACCGTTCGACTTTAAGGAGGAACGAGAGCGGGCCAGCAGCGCTCTGGAGATGTTGGCTTCAGCGGTTCTGTCTGGATGAGAGGCAGCCCCCCCCGGCCCCCAACGGGCCGCCTGAAGCCCCGCGGAGAACGGCAGAACCAGGTTCCTGCTCGGGTTCTGCTCTGGGAGGGGGGCGGGGGGGGGGGGGGGGGGGGGGGGGCACATGAGGGAACAGGGACGAATACAACTAAACAGCCTCTGTTTGGTTGTAACTTAACCCTCATCCTAACCCTAACCCCCTCACCCTGACACTAACCATAACCCCCTAACCCTAACCCTAACCCTAACCCCTTAATCCTAACCCTAACCCTAACCCTAACCTAACCCTAACCCTCATACTAACCTTCACACACAGAAATACTCACACATGTCACACATGCTGGACAATTAACGGACAAACAAGCAGTCTCGCATGGATACACAAATGCTCAGATCAATGAAGCACCCGCCCCCACACACATATCAATACAGACACCAAAACACCCCAATAGGCAAATACACAAACACACAGGGCTTAAATTCACAAAAGCCCCCACAAAAAATACACTCACAAACACATACCCTCAAACCTACTAAAACACACAAGAAAATACACAAATAAACAAAAAATATACTCACACACACGGTCAAACCCACAAACCCCAAAAAAAAGCACAAATAATACACAAACAGATCTCTCCCGACATCTTTGTCTTATTTTCTCTCTGGTATAAACACACACGGCTGACTGGGAGCTGTTCCAGTGTTTGGCCCTGGGGAGACACTGAACACCATAACCAGCACAGCGCCACTGATCCCCCCCCCCCCCCCCCCCCTTTGCGCACACACACACTCACACACACACACACACGCACACACACAGACACACACACACACACACACTCACACACTCACACTCTCACACACACACACACACACGCACACACACACTCACACTCACACACACACACACACACACACACACACACACACACACACACACACACACACACACACACACAAAAAATAAAATAAAAATGTAATGGTAATACACTAATATAAAATAATATTATAATATTATATACGAGCTAGCCTGTTAGCATTAACATTAGCTAGCTTGTTAGCTGTGAACTTAAGCTTCAATCTCTAGCTTTTTCTACGTAGGGGCTACAGTGTGTGACTCCTAGCCAACACTCTTGGTTCGATCCCAAAAGTCTACCTGTTGGCATCGGTAAGCAAGTGGTCTAACCCCTACCTTCTCCTTAACAAGAATATACCGTGTACATCCATGGTAAACTGCTAAATTTGATAAAAGGGTCAGCTAAATGACGGTGACCTCTAGCTAACTGCCAGAGGTCACTAGCGCCCCTCCCCCTGTTCCGCGAGTCGCAGTGCCAACAGATGCCGTCCGACCACGCCCCCGGACCGGGAAGGCTGCAAAGGCAGCAGCCAGAGCCTCTGACGCCATCATGATGCAGCAACCAAGAGCTAAAGGCTAACGGCTAACGGCTAAAGACCAGTGTGGGGGTGAAGGTTCACAGCAGGGGGGAATTGGTGCTCTGCTTTAGTTTAGAATTTGGCTGTCAGCCATGACTGTAAGGAGTCACACGATTAACAGCAATTTTGGATCAGCTTCCCCCTCATTACTGTAATAGGTTAATATACAGAGCCTGTCATTTGCAAAAGAGTGAGGCTTTGTTTTTGGATTAAATATATTATATTAATTATTATTCGGTTAGAATGAATTGTTACGTTTACTTAGATGCTGCGTGGTCAATGATCTCTCAACACGGAAACACTGGCCCAGCCTCTGGTTTGTAACATATTGAATCCAGATCAAATGGCATCCATAACGTCATAACTGCTCCCGGAGCCACAACAAATACTGGAGAGTCAGAATGTAAATGTAACAGTAGAACCCCTCGCTGTCTACGGACGGACGGACGGACAAAAAGCAGCCCGGGCCTCGGACCACTCTGCACCCCGGCGAGGCGGAGCCGGCGGGTAACCAGACCCGGGTCACGCTCCACAGAGCCTCAGAGTCACCTCAACTCCGCACCTCAGACACTACGCAGCCTCCCGCCGCCAGGACTGCGTCAGAGCCTGAGGACCAGGCTCTGACGACCCAGATCTGTGTGTGAGCCTGTGTGTGTGTGTGTGTGTGTGTGTGTGTGTGTGTGTGTGTGTGTGTGTGTGTGTGTGTGTGTGTGTGTGTGTGTGTGTGTGTGTGTGTGTGTGTGTGTGTGTGTGTGTGTGTGTGTCTGTGTGTGTCGGTGTGGGGGGGGGGGGGGGGGTGTTTGCCTGTGTGTGTGTGTGTGTGTGTGTGTGTGTGTGTGTGTGTGTGTGTGTGTGTGTGTGTGTGTGTGTGTGTGTGTGTGTGTGTGTGTGTGTGTGTGTGTGTGTGTGTGTGTGTGTAAAATGTGTGTCGGTGTGGGGGGGGGGGGTGTTTGCCTGTGTGTGTGTGTGTGTGTGTGTGTGTGTGTGTGTGTGTGTGTGTGTGTGTGTGTGTGTGTGTGTGTGTGTGTGTGTGTGTGTGTGTGTGTGTGTGTGTGTGTAAAGTGTGTCTGTGTTTGGTGTGTGGTGCGTTAGAGTGTGTATTGTAAGTGTGTGAGAGTGTGTGTTGTAAGTGTGTGATAGTGTGTGTTGTAAGTGTGTGACAGTGTGTGTTGTAACTGTGTGTGAGAGTGTGTTGTAAGTATGTGAGAGAGTGTGTGTTGTAAGTGTGTGAGAGTGCGTGTTGTAAGTGTGTGAGAGTGTGTGTTGTAAGTGTGGGAGAGTGTGTGTTGTAAGCTTGTGAGAGTGTGTGTTGTAAGTGTCTGAGAGTGTGTGTTGTAAGTATGTGAGAGAGAGTGTGTTGTAAGTGTGTGAGAGTGTGTGAGAGTGTGTGTTGTAAGTGTGTGAGAGTGTGTGTTGTAAGTGTGTGAGAGTGTGTGTTGTAAGTGTGTGAGAGTGTGTGTTGTAAGTGTGTGTGAGTGTGTATGTTGCAAGTGTGTGAGAGTGTGTGTTGTAAGTGTGGGAGAGTGTGTGTTGTAAGTGTGGGAGAGTGTGTGAGAGTGTGTGTTGTAAGTGTGTGAGAGAGTGTGTGTTGTAAGTGTGTGAGACTGTGTTGTAAGTGTGGGAGAGTGTGTATTGTAAGTGTGTGAGAATGTGTGTTGTAAGTGTATGAGATAGTGTGTGTTGTAAGTGTGTGAGAGTGTGTGTTGTGTGTGAGAGTGTGTGTCAGCGCTCAGGCCCAGCATCCAGAGGCCAGCCTCAGCACCCTTGTGATGGAGTGAAGCTCAACATCTGGCCCAGACTGACAGCAGAGAGGCTCATTGACGAAGGACAGACGGCCCCAGCTCTCCCTGACGTGAAGCAGAGTTAGCTGCTAGCGGTGATACAACAGGGCTTCCAACCAGGGAAGAGAGCCAATACTTTACCTTGGCTTTTAACCAGCAAAGCACAAGAGCTAGCATCGCTAACAAGTCAAGAAAAAGAGCTAACCGCTAGCGATGCTACACCATTTTACGTTTGCATTTAGGGCGTTTTCCAAAGCGACTTGCAACAGGTACATTGGTCAGAAGAAAGAAAGAATAATATATCGCTGTCGGTACAGTAAGGATGTTCATAGAACCAAGTGCCAAGCACTTACAATCGCTAGGTTAACCCATACCCTGGATACAACAAAGACAGCTATGATAAAATGCTCCACAATGTCCTATTTTACATTTTTATACCAATTTAGAAGTAGAGCTAGCCACTAGCAAGGCTAATCTAGGGCTTGTATTCAGCAAAGAAGAAGATACCAAATGGGTACAACTATGGTACAGCACAAGGTACAACCAGCCAGGCCCTACCAGTGTCTGTGGGTCAGAGCTTCTGTGTGCAGACACAGGTAGAGACTGAGGTGGAATTAAAAAGGTTAGATTTAATTTCAAAGTTGAAAGTCAAAGTTAAACAGCTTTTAAACAAGCAGATGGAATAGAGTACCACCAACACCGTCACCAGGATTAAAATCTCAACAAAAAAATCTGTTCTCTATCATGGTAAAAAATAACTACTTTTTTCCTGCCTGGTACACCAAAAGGTCTAAATAAAGTGTGCTAATCCTCACAATTAAAGCATGTCCGCAGCTGTTTACGGTTAGCAACAGTTACAACCCAGGATGTGCAGCTTTAAACGATGTTCCAACGCAATGCTGTTTAGTGTGTGAACTGAGAGGCTGAAGGACACAGGTGCCTCCGAGGACCTTCACCGCCACGCCACGCCAAGAGGAACCTGGAAGCGTTGTGGAATAACGCTCCCAAACAAAGGGCTGCCAACGCCCTCCTGGTCCGGTGACTGGACAGGAGAAGAATGTGTTCTCCTCGATTGGAACCAGAGAGAGAAACGCTTCTAAGTGTGGTCACCTTGCGTTGCAATGATGTCATCCAGGGTCTAGGCTAATCATCTCTAGTGAGGCCTTGAGGTCGAGGAACACCTCAGGAGAACAAACATCACATCACGTGTTTACACTGCATGTTTAATCACAGATGTGGTTGGTGCTTAGAGCTGAGCTCCGTCAG
The DNA here is from genome assembly GCF_026213295.1 of Gadus chalcogrammus. NCBI lineage: Eukaryota > Metazoa > Chordata > Actinopteri > Gadiformes > Gadidae > Gadus > Gadus chalcogrammus. The sequence goes on along the minus strand of NC_079421.1, from coordinate 9,575,780 downwards.
TGTCTGAGGCTGAAATTCTCCCCAACGAAAACAATTGTGTCCGCTTCCCTGGAAGGGGAACGAAACAACGGAGACACGTGGAGGTTTCCAGGGCTTAGTCACACCCGCGCTGCGGTGGAGTCAGCCAGTTTACACCGTCAGGAGCCAACGTGTTCCTTCAGGACGGATATCTCGGCTGTTACAACGTGGTTCCTGTTTCTGTTCAGCGACTACGCCATCCTTCTTGATAGTTTCAGGTTTGTGGCGGTGTCAGGAGGCAGCGAAGGGAGAAGCCACTGGGCTTTTGTCATGTCGTATTTCAGGTTTATCCCTGAGTGCTACGGACACAGAATGATCCTCCTCATCGTCATCCGCTTATCCGGGGTCGGGTCGCGGGGGGAGCAGCTCAAGCAGGGGGCCCCAGACTTCCCTTTCCCGGGCCACATTGACCAGCTCTGACGGGGGGATCCCGAGGCGTTCCCAGGCCAGTGTTGAGATATAATCTCTCCACCTAGTCCTGGGTCTTCCCCGAGGTCTCCTCCCCACTGGACGTGCCTGAAACACCTCCCAAGGAAGGCGCCCAGTGGGCATCCTTACCAGATGCCCGAACCACCTCAGCTGACTCCTTGCACAGAATGATGTGGCAGATTAATGTCGGGCCTTAACTGTCCCTCAGGGGTCAAGGTTCACAGTCTGTTGTGCTTCCAGAGTGAAGTATAGCCGAGTTGAGGCGTGGGGAACAAGAGCATCTTTCCGTCTCTCTGGGGCTGGGTGGCTCGTTGGTTAAACCGCCATCCGTCTGAAGTGAAGATGAATCCTGACAACATTAAGGACTGGCAGGAAAGAAGTGGATTAGACAGGTTCCTCCCCCTTCTGAGGGGGGTGAGTTGTGTTGTGGGGGGCTGGGGTGTGTGGGGGTGCTGGCAAACCCAACACATGTTTGGCTCAGGATCATCCAGGCTTCTGCAAACCATCTCTACCCGGAGCTACGCCAAGCCCAGAGACACGGGGAGAGAGCTCAGCCCAGGAGTGAGCTGAAGGCCATAAATTGGACAGAACGGAACCGAACTCAAAGGGAAACTATTCATCCCGGCTCTATAACTCTTACCCGCTTCTTTCCTCCCGTTATGTTTTATGTCCAGGCTGCCTCACTCGCTGATCGCATTAGCAGGCCGCCAACGAGACCTTGGCAGGAGGCGGGTGGGGCTAGCTAGGAGCCGGAGCCTGTGATAGGTTGGAGGAGGAAGTCATGTGACAGGTTTGAGATCCAGGAAGCAAGGCAATCGTTAAAAAATAAAGTTGGACGTAATGTTTGGCTTCCAGTTTGGTGACCAACCGAAGACACTGTTGGAAAGCAAAGAGTGCTCAATTTCATACGTTTTCTCCTTAAATTGTCCCTCATTATCCTTGTATGGTATCCAGGTATCCACAGTTATGAAGGATGGTGGATTTACTGTTAATCCTTAAAATGTGCTTAGCATTTCTCTTTTTCTGCTGATATTTTCTTGGAGAAACAAATTTTCAGAGATTCATCAAGTCTTTACTTCATTTATTATAATAACTGACTTCTTTATAAAAGTCAGTTATTATATCATGATCAGATTCACCCAGTGGATTGTGATGGGATTTGGGTTACCATTAACAGAAAAAGAAAGGGTTGAATCTACCTATAGCCTGTTGAGCCTTGAGTGTTCTGTGGTTTCAAACGCTGTGACATGATGATGATGATGATGATGATGATGAGGAGGAGGAGGAGGAGGAGGAGGAGGAGGAGGAGGAGGAGGAGGAGGAGGAGGAGGATAATGAGATGCTGATGTCATCAGCATCCAGCCTGCTGGTTCCTCTTCACGGCTGACCAAACATCTTAGTGTCTACCCTGGGTGTGGTTAATTATGGTGCCTGATTATTTATGATTGGAAAACCATCTGCAGAGTCATGGTGTTGCCAGATTCATTGAATACCATAAAAAATTCTTCATGGGGAGTGACTCACGGCTGTAACTGTCTCCATAACCAAATCATCTCCATGTTTCACAGACCTTAGTTCCTCTCATCTGCTTCCTCATCGCTCTTGTCCCCAAGAAGAATAGTGTTCGAGTGCAGTGGTTCTCAAACTTTTTCTACTAGTGTACCCCCTTCTAAGATATCTTTTCAGCTGAGTACCCCCTACAACGGCACACTGGCACACAAACATTTTTGGGAGGTTTCTTTGAATTAATAATGTATGTGCGTTCTATTTGGAAAAGTTAACATGATCATTTAAAGGGTGCAAATGCTCACAATTAAGTGAGAAACATGGGCCTGTGCTTAATGCAACTGTTGGCACAAAAGAAGCACAATGCCAGGGCATCAGAGCATATAGAGGGGAATCCCATTGAATAAAATATAAAGCTTTCAGAATTAAAACTTGCTCAGGGTGAAAAATTAAATGTTCTGATTACCCCCTGCGGTACTCAGAAGTACCCTTTGGGGTACGTGTACCCCCATTTGAGAACCACTGGTCTAGTGGTTAGGGGTGTTGGACTCAAAGTCAATGGGTTCTAGATTCAATCACCAATTTCCGCAATTTACCTGTAGTCATCCTTGAGCGAGATAACCCCTAACCCCTACCTTGTCCTATGTTTCTGAATCCACTATAAGTCTCTTTGGATGAAAGCCTCAGCTAAATTACTAAATAGTAAATGATTGCAGGAAGATCAGGAGGAGGAGAAGAAAAATATGAACAAATATGTCTTCCATCACATTAGATGCGGGAGAGAATTGTTGTTAATTGCTTGCAGAACGCAGCAATGCTTGGGAGGTAGGCTGATATCGAGGCCCTCAGCTGGGCCTTTAAACAGATGACAGACCGCAGCAGTGCGGGTCACACACAGTGCATGAGACCCAGCTGTACAATAACTCATTACAAGGGCTACAACACAGTTCTTTTGGGTAAATGACGTTTATTTATTACAAACACTTTTGCTTTAAACACAATACTTTAGGAAAAAAACGTATGAGGATATTTACGAGGCCGTTCACCAGACACTTCCAAGGCGACTTTAGATTTAATTAGTAGATTCAGGTTATAAATTAGATCTAGGTCAGGGGTCTGGCTCAGGGATGCCTTGGGCCCGGATCAGGCTGTGCCTTCTGCCATATGTGCTTCACGTTTTTGGTGGAGCGAATAGTGACGCCCAGAGTTGAAAAAATGCAATGTCTAGAAGAATCTAAGAACACACACTCTAACATTATTGTTGCAGGTTTAGATACAGAAGGTTCATGGTTGCTCTGCATTGGTAAAAAGGCGAAGCGCTTCAACAAAAGGCATTGCAGCATTCTAAAACAAGACCTAATTCTCCCCAAACACAACTTTGCCAACTTTAGTATTTTCTTTTGTGTAAAGCAGTTATAACTGTCTTAACACCAACTACACTGCCTCTCTGTCCATAGGCACTGGGAGATTTATTACATGTGCAGATATTTCCCAGTTTCAGAAGCCATCAGCGACACCCCACAATTTAAAAAATGAAAAAAAACAGAGAAACCACAGAAGCAGCCGACCAGCGAAAACATGGGAAGCCGGCCTGATTGAGATAATTAGACATGGAATACTGCAGCTTTATCCAGACGCTTAGCGCTGAGTAGAGGCGATGGGAGAAAAAAAACGTGAAAAGCGAAGACCTGGACCGCTTCACGTTAGAGCGAGCAGAAGTGTGAGGTCCTAATTGAGTTTTCATTGCCCACTTGCCTCGCAGTGGCCCGGTTTCCCTTATGGAAGCAACAGCGGCCAAAGGCGTAGGATGAGGTGCGGCGGCCCGAGAGGTCGCGGTTGGAGACGGTCCAGCACCTGGTGTTTACGTTCCCCCGGACCTCCGTGAGGTTCTACACCTGGAACATCTAGCCACCGTAATATGGGATTATTATGCATCGTTATTATTTATGTGTATACAGTTTCCAAGCCCGGCACATGTCGCAACTCTTCCAAGTTAAACTACTCGGTAGCCGTCTGCGGACAACCAGGTTTGGCTTTGTTGACCAATATGTCTGGTTAATAAACATGAACAGCACTCTGCTTAGAGTGAACGTTTATGCTGCATAAATCCCTTTAGAGTGAATGGTGCCTTTGACGTTTATAAGGTCGTTTCTAATCACTGCTCGGAGCCGGCCCCGCACACACTGGCTGCGTGGGTCGTGTGATGTCAGCTCCTGGTCTCCCTCCAGATAACTGTTTAGTCGTGGCGATGGATGTGGCGTGTGAGGGATTGCACTCCGAGCTCTCTCCGAGTAGCTCTGATTCGGAGCTGATACGCACTGGCCATGGATGCGACGGGGAACGGACGCCAGATCACACCCCGGTGGATCTGGACGGATACGGGATTAGCGTTGGCGTTCGAGTAAAGGCCATTACTGGCCCCGGCCAGGCGGTGGGAAAGCATTTTGGGTCTTACGTTTTTTCCCCAAGGACAGTATCTCTTGCGACGCCCCCACAAGTGGATCTGAGACTTGTGGCGATCGCATGCTGCCTTCTCCTCCTGTTTCTCCAGCACACGGCTCGCTCGCCGCCGCAGTGATGATCCATCGCTTGGCGTTCGGCCTCCGTCTGAACACACTGTGTGGTGGAACCTCTGATCCGTGGGAGGCATTAGATGAGGAAGAGTACGTCTTCGACTGTAGCGCCCTGAAAAGGCTGACGAATGGGCCGTTTCGGACCCGAATCTGATCATTCTTTTGATCTTGGGATTGCACGGTAAGGGCATTAAAGTGGTGGACACAGATGAAGAGCGTCCACTTGTTCGTTCTGTGGTTCTGGCACACCTGACTGGAACAGAATCTTCATCCATGCTATGGGCTAGCACCCGTGTTTACCATGCTAGCACTCGGATGGGTCAGCCCGGGTCGGTTCCTGAGCTAACAGGACTGCTACCCCAGCTGCTTGGTTCTGTTTATTAGTGAGGGACCGGGTGGGAACACCAATAGCTTTGATGAAAGATGTCCAGAAGAGCTCCATTCGCTAGCTTAAGCTCCAGCATAGCTTTTCCTTGTGATTGCGGTCGCAGGGGGCTTTCAACAATCAGTCCACACATTGAGCCTGCCTGGGTCTTCTCCAGGGCTCATCTGCTCCTGATGGTTTGTATTTATGTGAACGGAAGATCTTCTCTAAATGTTGATACCAGGGAACATCCTTGTTCCTGTTGGAAGGGCCCCAAGGTTCACCTGTGGGCAGGAAGGAGATTACTGGGATGCTCTGGGAGTTCGTGTTTTCATACGTGGAAGCAGAGATGTTCCCTTTGGATGTTTTTCTCTTTCGGAAAACTTCCCATCCTGTCCAGTGTCTGCTCTACAATCAATAGGATGTCAGCCTAAATCTGGCTCTGGAACAGCTGACAACACAACATACGCTAAATATTTAATCGTACTCTGCATCTGTTGAATTCTAGATCTCACATGATGGTGGAGTGGAGAAAGTACTGATATCCTACACTCTAGTAAAGTAGAATAACTTCAGAGAGTAGTACTTGTTAATGTATTTAAGTACTTTCCAGCCTGCTTGATGGTTTCTGGAAGCATCCTGAAGCCCATAAATTAAACCTCATCTATCCAGCACAGTATTTTCAACCACTAGAAAGGATATATTTCACGTTTTTTCCCATAGATGTTGACATTTATATTCAGCCGAAAAGGTGAGGTTGTTGCTTTATCTTCTGTAAAAAATCGAAAGAGGGGATGGAGAGAGAGGGGGGGGGGAGACTCTCTAGGCAGCACTGAGCAAGAAGAGAGAGATGAGAAGATAAGAATGGAATCCATCCAATCCAAATAAATTCCCTGCCAGAGTTTTGACCTCTGCTAGCCATCTGCCATCAGACAGGGGTTTTTCTAAACAGCGGTTCTTTATTTTACAATTTACTTTAAAGGTTGCTTACGGAGGTGTAAGTCAGACAGTTCGGGGCGGTGGATTGGCAATCTGCTGGTTTTAGGTATTATTCCAGCAGCCGAATGGAAACTAAACATCTCTGAGCTTCACACGACTGACGGACGATGCTCTTAATCCTGGAGGTCGATGGCGATTTCTGTGTGGGCGGATATTTGTCTTGATCAAGCTATTAGCGCTAATGCTATGAGCGTGGGGCTGAAAAATGTAACAGAAAAATGTAAGTCTGTTGTAATTTTTTCCCCCTGGCCAACAAATCACGAAAAATGTTGGCAGATTTTTTGAATGAAACAACATTGATAACAGGACTGAGAAAAGGGAAAAAAATAATTAGAGCTACCTTGAACATCCATGCGAGGACCTTCAGAATTCATTATGCTTGTTTCTTTCTGACGGTGTTGGTTTACTAGACAAACGCCCCCCCCCCCTCGTGATGAATGTTGTGTTAAGGTGCAGCGATCTGCACCCTTAGGGGCGACCTTTGACCCGCGGGGTGGCGGTATTTGTACGTTTGGAGTGATTTCCTCTTCTCCTAACGTCTAGCAGCGTCCCAATCGTGACGGAGCTCCAGATCTTCTCCAAACCTTATCTGGAGACCATGAAACATCTGCACACACCAACCCAGCAGCGAGCCACACACACACACACACACACACACAAACGCACACACATGCAAACACGTTTTATACATCCATGCACACACACACACGCACAAACACGTTTATACATCCATGCACACACACAAACACACGCGCAAACACGTTTATGCATCCATGCACACACACAAGCACACACACACAATCCTTAACATACATGTGCACATAAACACACATGCACACACAGAACACACACAAACAAACACACACTTATTTACATTAGTGCACACATTGAGACACATGTACACGCACACTCACGTTCACATACACACACACACACACACACACACACACACACACACACACACACACACACACACACACACACACGTATTTACATTAGTGCACACATTAACACACAAACACACAGCCTCTGTGAGCAGGCTTTTCATTAAGTAGTGCTTAGGGCTCAAAGTGAGATGAATGTGCACATGGTGGTGACACACACACACACTCAAGTGGTGAGGCGGATGGTGATGGGGTCCATGTGTGAATGAGATAATAAACCGTATCATTCTCTGAAGTCTCTGCTCAGCTTCTCGCTGGTGGAATACAAACCATCCACGCTCAGCACAGCTGCCGCAAAGTCCCTCTGTGTCTGTCTCACTCTCTATATATATACCATATCCTTCTCGCATTACCTGTCTTTCTTTGTGTCTCTTGTAAATACAGAAACACAAACATGAGATTGTAAACATTGACCTTGAAGACGAGAAGACCAGGAAGGTTTGTTTCTGAACAGCCCCTCAGCAGGCCTCCAGCCAGTATAGCAGTCGTTCTTAAAATTAAAACACAGACAGGGTGGCCGCATATCCCCACAATGTTAACTCGATTAGCACTAGCCTCTCTTCTCCTATATTTGGAGCAGCTGGGGTTCATCCTCACAACGTCCTCGGACAGAAGTGCCATGAGCAAGGCAGCAGCTGGACTCCGCCGTCTCCGGCTCTCCCGATAAGCTGTGAAAGCGCCAGCACATTTATTCTGCTATCGTCCGTTTCCCACCGCAGTCCTCCTGACTCCTGCTCCTCATTGTGTGAGAAAAGACAGCGCGGAGCTGCAGAGAGCTAGCCCATCCAGATAGCTACTTAACCGTCGCTAGGCTAACGCTGATAGCAGAATGGTATATGATCCCGCTATCCGCTAATGCTGGCCTCCTGGGAGCAGATACTATGAGCAGCATGTACCAGCATCTAGACAAGCTTAAGGGGGATGATTATTACAACCGAATGAGTCTCACACGCACGGTGTGACGATAAAACCCAAACAGTGGGAAGCAGACAGGGACCCATGGAGGAATGACTAGTGATCATCTAAAAACAAACCAAGCCGTATAGTATAGTAAAGTAAGCAGTAAAAGTAGCAGGGGAGAGTTAAGTGTTGTGGGGTTCAACCGCCCTATGTCGTACATTCCAGAGCAAGATACCTAAACACCTACCTACCTTAGTGACATGTACCTTAACTCAAATCCCTGAGCAAGATGCCCTAACTCCTACCTACCTTAGTGACATGTACCTTAACTCACTCCGAGTTGATTTGGTAAGAATTCGTCTCCGCAATGACAAGATGGCAGAAAGTGTAACCGACACGCCACAGGATATACTCCTCCACTAAACGCCCTCTGGGGAACACTCCACAGTTCCTAGAGAGAGGAGCGGTTGGTGATTATGTGCTCTGCACAGCGGCACGCTACACCAACTTCACCCGTGAAGGTACCTTGTGGACTTGACCTCGGGTGACCCCGGAGGAGTGACCCCTGATGACCCCAGCAGGGCGGGGGTGGGAGGAGGAGGGGGGAGGCAGGGGGGTCGATAAACCCAACCGAACCTGAGACGAGGGGATCGGAGCGCCGTCTGGGTTCAGCGAACGCGGAGCCCGAGGTGTTTGTTCAGGGCTGAGCCTCGCCACCGCGCTGGACCCACGCGGTGACTGCAGCCATAGCTCATCTTAAGCCCTCTTCCTGCTGGGGTCAGAGGTCGCTGTTGCCTTGGAGAAAAGGTGGCGAAAGGAGGGTGAGTCTAGTTGGCGTTCTCCCGGAGCTTTTAACCGGCCAGAGCCAAACTCAGCGCGAGGTATCCTGTTGGGTCACTCGGCGAGCAGCCACGAACGCAATCATGACTTCAACGTCTTGGATGGATCCTGCTAACCGCCACGGCCGAGTTTAATTTAACGAGGCATTGTCTCCGAGTTGCATGTTCGTAGAAACCACAGAGCCCTGGATCACCGTGAATCACAAAGATGTTGGATAGTGGTGCGTGATGCTTCCCCCGAGGGGAAACTAGGTGGCACCCAACCACACACACACATTGTAAACTATTTACATAAATGAGACGCTTGACAGAAAAAGGATCCCGAGTCCAAATCCTGCGTCATTCTGAAAAGCCTCCAAAGAACACAAATTCGATGCGTTTTTGAACAGGCTAGAGTTCATACCAGAGACTCACGCGTGCCCTCAGAAAGAGAATGTTACGTAAAGAGAGATTTCTCCCTGCTGTTCCAACCCGGTATCACGCGATTGCGTGCTCCTGCGCACGAACGTTAATCTATTGAAGCGTGTTCCCGAGCACGATAGTCCGACTTTTTGCGTGTTACACAAAACGAAATGTAAACCAATGCATTCTGAATGGGAGTGTTCTAAGACAATTAACGTGCTCCACAAAACGGTATGAGAGAGAGAGAAAGAGAGAGCGGGAGGGACAGAGAGAGAGAGAGAGAGCGAGAGAGGCTTCAGAAAGGGTGTGCGCAGATAGTACAGTGCACCCTAGTTATGTTTATGCCAAAACCTATATATATAATTAGGCTGTGGAAATTGCAATAAGTTAAGAACACAACTTCGCACGTTGAGCACACAGGCGTGTGACTTGTTTATTTTGTAAAAAAGAAAACCGGAAATCAAAGCGTGCTGAAGGTAAACAAATCCAGCATGGTCTGTGACGTCATGAGACGCACGTAATCCTTAAAGGGACCGCGATCCCTGAACCACCAAGAACGTAAATGACATGCAGTAAACAACAACACAATTGAAAGAACAACACATAACGAAATACTGTAGGTGAATTATGTTACGGTCACTACAAGGCTATAATTATATTATTTAGCGTGTAATGAGACAATCTATAGCCAAATTGTCGAAGATGCCCGAGAATCTTCGGGGATATCAGCATGGGAAATCGGCGGGGGGGGACACGTTAGTTGAAGGGGGGGGGGGGGACACGTTTGTTGAGGGGGGGGAGACACGTTTGTAGGGGGGGGGCACGCTCGACAACGAGAGTTGGTTTTTATTGAACGCTCGACAACGAGAGTTGGTTTTTATTGAACGAGACTTCAACACGGAACAGCTGCACGAAACGATGGTCACGTCACTCTCGGTGACGGTGTCGACAATAATGAACACACGAACAATGTTAATAGAACAACACACAACCACATAACATCCCGAACCCATTAACCCCACTTAATCCTAACAACAAAACAAGTTAACAAAAGCCCCATTTGTCAACTGAGAACCCCAATTCCCAGAATCCCCCGCGGCTCCGGAACACGGCGTAGCTTATATTAATCTTTATTATCTGAATGGGAAATGCAATATTTTAGGACAGATACACCATTAAAGGTCCCATGACATGCTATTTGATGTATTCTTTAATATAGGTATTAGTGGGCAATTAACACAGTATTCAAAGACGTTCCCTAAATTCAGCCGTGGTGCAGAGTTACAGCCACTCCGAGCCAGTCGCACATTGAGCTTCCCCCAAATGCGCTGGTTCGGTGGGCGTGTCAAGGAGGAGGGTGGGGGTGTGGCCCTGAGCAGCTTGCAGCCACCATGCGCTCTGTTTACAGAAGATGTATCGCAATTGCGAGGCGCACACCCTTAAGCCCTGTTCTGTAAATATTCTAGAACACACGGGAGTCCTGGAGCTCTATATCTAAATATTATCATATAGCCTACACAGATATCTATATCATATAATATATATTATCACGGCCAAAAGCTGTGTGAGCCGATATTATGAATCTCAAACGACCGCGTTGGGTTCTCCGACGTTCCTGGTTCTTCAACGTCCACATCAATGTGAATACACACACTGTAACGCAAGTGTTTCTTGTCGGTTCTTTGACGTGTCTTGTATTTCCACAACGAGACTGTCGTGGGGGTTATCTGAGCCATGGTTGAGAAGGAATTGGGGGAAAGGAACTTTGGTTTGACTCGCTGAAGTACATGAACTGCGACATGCCGCCGGTTGCCGCGAGGCACCATCGCCCGGCAGCGGGCAGCCGGCAGCAGGCAGCGCGCGGTTCAGTCGACTTCAGGTTGATGTGAAAGTGGAAGAACCAGAGACGTCGCAGAACCCGACAAAGTCGTTTGTGATTCATAACATCGTCTGGAGGCGCACACAATATGTTATATGATATAGATATCTATGTATTATATGATATTATTTAGATATAGAGCTCCAGGACTGTAACGCAAGTGTTGTACACTTCCTTGTTATTTGGATAACCATTCTGCTGTTGGTGTGATGGCGCATAACACGAATGAATGAATTGGGGGGAAGGAACTTTGGCTTTGACTCCCTCAAGAACATGAACCACGACATGGAGGAGAAAGGGATTGTTGGCGGCGAATGTCTCCCGCTTGAGCCCCGCTGAGGGACCACCGCCGGAGGCGGAGGTGCATAAGCGCTGCCCGGCAAAGATCCCTTTCTCCTCCTTGTCGTGGTTCATGGTCTTGAGGGAGTCAAAGCCAAAGTTCCTTCCCCCCAATTCATTCTCAACCTTGGCTGAGATAACCCCCAATACGAGTCTCGTTGTAGAAATACCAGAGACGAGAGTCCGACGTGTTATGCGCCATCACACCAACAGCAGAACGGTTATCCAAATAACAAGGAAGTGTACAACACTTGCGTTACAGTCCTGGAGCTCTATATCTAAATAATATCATATAATACATAGTGTAACTCCCTCTAATAGCATTCGGTAGACACCAATGGTTTCCTTTGACGGGTTTTATTGTAGCCTTTTACTCCAACTCCACCGTGAAAACTATAGATGAATACATACACAGTACAACAGAAATCACGGCATTAGCTTTACATAAAATCATAAATTACACGGCACACAAAAAGCCAAACAAGCAAAACAAAATACAGGGAAACAACAAGAAACATACCTCGTTGGCTGCATGCTATTTACAGGGACTTTGAAACTAGATTATTTTCGGCGATGCGTATCACAAGCTATTCACCTTCTCTCATGCCGCATCTCAAACTGACACAAACTGACAAAACATCAGCCTAAATACACACACACACACAAGTGACGTCATTCAACAAACTATTTAAATACAATTTTAAACCTGAATAACGAACACAATTATTGAATTACTAATATAAACAAAAATGAATTTCCTTATGCCTTATAATATGAAAGTAATAATTAAATTACAGAAACCTTTTAATGATGACAGTTACACTCCCACCAAATCACACAAACCAGTAATGTGGGATTTCTCTAAACTAAATATTTTTGTCAAACTTTAATATACAAATGAAATAGTTCTGGTTTTAAATTAACAGCATGTCAACCCTTCCTCATGAAATGTCAAGCAAACATTAACACTCTAGTCTGCCTCAAGCAGAGTAACAACCTTATGTATTGGTCTCTCAAGAAACACAGTTTTAACTGTGGGTTTCCCCTTTTTGTCAAATGTGGTGTTGCTAACCAACAATCTTAGCTTTCTGACTTTACTGTCTAACCCTGGATAGACTTCTGTGACACGGGCTAACTTCCACTCATTGCGTGGTGCCAGATCATCTTGTAGAAGGACAATGTCGTTGACCTTTGAGTCTCTTCTCTTCTTTTGCCATTTTTGTCTTGGTTGCAAGCTCAATAGGTATTCTTTCTTCCAACGAACCCAAAACTCATTGGCCAAATACTGGACTCGACGCCACCTCTTCTGAAGATAAAGATCTTCTTTGATAAATTGTCCGGGTGGGGGTAGAATAACAGTTGGCTTCATGGTAGGCGCTATCAAGCCTTTTTGACGACTGGTCGAGAATAACTGTCAGAACACTTCTTACACTTCTTATTTGCCTCTCCCAGGCGCCACCCATATGACTTGCTGCTGGGGGATTCATAAGAAATTCACACCCTAGATCCTTGACATTTTATGTGTCCATTCCTTTCACGAGTCCTGCAAACTCTCTTCTTGCACCGACAAAATTGGTTCCTTGGTCACATCTTAGCTGGCGAACATTCCCTCTGATGGCAATGAATGCTCTTAGTGCATTAATGAATGCGTCAGTCGTCATGTCATCAATGACCTCTATGTGTATAGCTCTTGAACATAGACAGGTGAGTAAAAGACCATACCTTTTGAGCTCTTTACGTCCTTCCTTAACATAGATCGGTCCAAAACAGTCTATGCCGGAGTAAGTGAAAGGTAGTGCTGCCTCCATCCTATCCTGTGGTAAGTCACCCATTTTCTGTTCTTCAGTACGCCTTCTGTACTTTCTGCACTTAACACATCTGAATAGGTGTGATGAGACTGCACTGGAACATCCAATGATCCACCATCCATTAGCTCGCAGTTCGTTTATCGTCATTCCACGTCCTTGATGATAAACCTTCTCATGAAAGTGCTTGATGAGTAAAGCTGATATGTGACCTTTACTAGGGAGTATAGCCGGATGCTTCACGTGTGGATGTAACGTGGCTTGACTGAGACGTCCTCCCATCCTTAGAATACCTTCTGCATCCAAGAATGGACTCAACTTGTACAGCTTACTGTCTTTGGACATGAGAACTTCTCCCTTTGCTTCCAAGCGCTTTATCTCATCTGAGAATGCTTGTTCTTGAACTAGTTTGACGATTGTTTGTTCTGCTTCTTCCCTTTCTTCTAGGCTTGTGCTTTCGTTCGTTCTTTGCTTCAGACCTTTGTGTTCCTTGACTTTCCGCTTCAATCTGGCAACTGCTCTTACTGCTCTTTTCCAATCAGAGAACTTCTGTAGGCGATCCAATAATGATCTGTCTTCTTTTGTCTGAGTGTTGCACACTAGAGCCTTGCGAAGTTCAGGATCGTCTTCCTTTATCTCTTCTACCTTGCATTCTCTGTTAGGAAGTTTGAGTTGCCCAAGAAACTTTGGTCCGGTGAACCAGTTTGAAGTCTTCAGCTGCTCATCTGAGAAATCTGTTTCTAAGACTCTGATGATGTCTGAAGGAGAAATTTCCTTGACTTTGGTACGGCTCACATAATGCACTTCAGTTCGGAGGTTGACGGAGGGCTCCAAAGTTGGTGTTACTTCTCTCACTATTATGTGATGGCTCACTCCAATGTTGTCACCGTAGTCCACATAGAGATTCCCGTGGCCAATAATGCTCCATCCAAGGTCTGTACGCTGTGCGTAAGGATGGTTATCCTTGCCAGGAACAACTTCCCTTGGAAGTAAGGCTTGTGAGCAGTTGTATCCAATGAGCAAACCTACTTCACAGTCTTGCAGAGGGGCAATCTCTCCTTGAAGGTGCTCTAAATGGGACCAGGACTTGGCGGTTTCATCAGTTGGTATGTGAGTTCTGTTGGCTGGAATAAATTCCCGGGTGTAGACTGGTGGTAGGGCAATCTTCTTACCAGAGAAAAACCCTCGAACTTGGAGGTTGTTCACTTTTTGAGAGCTTACTACTGTTGTTTTTGAGCTCATTGTAGAAAGCTTCAGATTGACTTGTTCTTTGGTTACTTCCAAGGCTTCCACTACTTCACTCAAGGCGAAGGTTGTGTCGCTTTGCGAATCCAACAGAGCATATACAAGGATTTCTCGTGCTGGTTGAGTTGTTGCTGAAAGCCAAACAGGAATTATTGCCGCTGTTTGCATGTTCGGTTCATGAAATAGCACTCTGTTGGCAGTAGCAGCTGTGAATACCCCTTGGTGTTGTGTTGATTGAGTAAATTCATTATTCCTCTCTTGACTTGGTCTGGGCTTTTCTTTACTTGTATTTCTTTCAGTGCGTGGTTGTGTTTGTTGCTCTTTAGATCGCTCCTCATGCAGACAGGTTGGATGTCGGTTGGAGCACACGTCGCAAACACTCCTACTGTAGCAGCTCTTTGAGTGGTGACCTAACTTCAGACAACCAAAGCACAGTTTTTCAGCTTGAATAAATGTGATTCGATCTGAAATTGCTTTATCCCTGAAGTTCCTGCATTTGTGCAAAGTATGTCCGTTCTTCTTACAGAAAAGACACATCATGATGACAAACCCTTCATTGGAACTTGTGGTCAGTGTCTTTGCTCCGACACTGTGTTGTCTTTGGGACTTTTCAGGCTCAGCTTGTTTCAGTGACTGCAGTGAAGTAACAGGGTTACAGGCGATTTTTACTTCCCTTGTCAGAAATTTTACGAACTGGCTGAATGAAGGGAATTGGTTTCTATCCTCTTCTTCATCAACAACCTTCCGGTTCCATCCTGCTATTAACCAATCCGGTAACTTTGACAGAATTCTCCTGTTTTCATTACAGTCATTCAATATTTCCAGTGCTTTTATATGGACCATGGCAGCCTCGCAACTGCGTAGAAAATCTACAAACTCTCTGAGTTCAAAGTTGTCTTTAGATCCTATCTTGGGCCATGCTTGTAGCTTGTCTCTGTAAGCCATTGCAACTGTGAATGGGTTTCCATATCGCTCTTCCAGAATCTTCCATGCACTAGCGTAGGCCGACTCAGTTCCAAGTAGGAAAAAGCCATCGATTGCTTTCTTAGCTAGTCCACTTACATACTGACGGAGGTAGTATATTTTCTCCTTATCTTCAATGTTCTTGTGGCCAATAAGTGTTTGAAATGAAAGTTTCCAGTCGTTGTACTTCAGTGGATCTCCGCTGAATATTGAAGGTTCAGGGATGGGAACTCTGTTAGCGCTCAGAGCATCTGCTAGCACCTTGACAAGCTCTGCTGTACTTTCATTTGAGCCGGTACTCGTACTTTGTATGGGAGACTTTTGCATGGACAGACGATTTGAAGGTGGAATTACTGGGTTGTCTGCTACCAGTTGCTGTCCCAATGTGTCCATTTGCTCTTCTTCTGCGGCCCTTGGTTGATCATACACCTGCATTCTGGCTCTTGCTGCATTGAGATTCTTGACTGCCTCCAACTTCTGCACTTTTCTCCTCTTTTCTTCCAGAGCTCTTAGAAGAGCTCCATGCTCCTCTTCTAGCTGAGCTTTGATTTTTACTTCCTCTGCCTCTCGCTCTAAGCTGCGCTTAACAATTGCTGCCTGTTCATCAGATATCTTCCTTTTAACTTCTGCTTCTAGACGCTGTATTTCCTGCTGTTCCTTTTCTTGTTGTTCTAACACTTTCAGAACAGCTTCGCTTGCGGCAGCCTCTGCGGCAGCTTCTTGGCGTTTTATAGAGGACCTGGAGGAGTTGATTGAGGGAACTTTTAACTCGGTGGTGAAAGAACCTGACTTAGAGGAGCTTGTGCCAAAGAGAGAGCCTGCTTCTGGCCATTTGACTTCTTCTGCTTCTTTGGCTTCTCCATCGAGTAGGCTTGAGGCTTTGCTTACAATAAAGTTGGAGATCTCTACACACAGATCCACTTTTCTGCGCGTGTCTTGATCCGGAGTTGAGACATTGCGCAGCTCATCATAAATTAGCTGGACATCTGCTGAAAAACCTGCGATATCACCAATGATATCCTTGAGCAACTCTTCAGATAGACGGTCCTTTAATTGTGACAATGACTTCTTGGCTAATTTTGCTTGTGTTTTCCATTTATCATAAGTGTAGTTACATTTTTGTTGAAGCCCTTTACATTTTTCTTCTTGCATTTCTTTGCCTTTTTCTGTGAGAGATCTGATTCTTGAACTTTGTCTTAGCTTTGGCGCTTCATCATGCTGGGCTTCAGGAAGGCCTACTTCAGGTTTATCTTGGGAGTCGAAGCTATGAACTGTTGACTCACTTGGCTCTGTCATTGGTTAAATCACTTATTTAAGTTGACTCACTTGGCTCTGTCATTGTTTAAATCACTTATTTAAGTTGACTCACTTTTGAACATAAAGCGTGAATGTAAACATCCCTTTAGTTGTGTATATCTTGCAATAAATCAAATAACTTTGGAGGTCACCCTTAAATGCAAACAATATGTAAACCTCTATAAATTGCCCAAAGCATCAAATGCAGAATAAAACTTTGATGTAGCTACAACACACTCTAAGTTGAAACACAAAAGTTCAATGAGAACTGTAGTTGCCCTTTAACTTTGGCACTTAAATGCTTCCATACAGCATAAGAAAAAACATTCACTTAACACAGCTCTTATTCACAGTAAATAATAACCAAATCCTATACAAAAGCCTTAATTTTCTTAGATCACTCTTAACTTAGAGATGTCCGTTGACATCTCGCGGCTCCGGGTGCCTTAACGGTCACTCATCTGTCAGTTAGAGATGTCCGTTGATCGCGGCTCCGTGTGCCTTAACGGTCGCTCATCTGTCAGTTAGAGATGTCCGTTGATCGCGGCTCCGGGTGCCTTAACGGTCGCTCATCAGAGATGTCCGTTGATCGCGGCACCGTGTGCCTTAACGGTCATCTGTCAGTTAGAGATGTCCGTTGATCGCGGCTCCGTGTGCCGGTCCAGCCAAACCTTAACAGGCCGATCCTTTTCTTGCGCTCCTTCGTTGAACTGCCACTCGCGTCGATGAACAGTCCGAGTTTTCACTGTAACTCCCTCTAATAGCATTCAGTAGACACCAATGGTTTCCTTTGACGGGTTTTATTGTAGCCTTTTACTCCAACTCCACCGTGAAAACTATAGATGAATACATACACAGTACAACAGAAATCACGGCATTAGCTTTACATAAAATCATAAATTACACGGCACACAAAAAGCCAAACAAGCAAAACAAAATACAGGGAAACAACAAGAAACATACCTCGTTGGCTGCATGCTATTTACAGGGACTTTGAAACTAGATTATTTTCGGCGATGCGTATCACAAGCTATTCACCTTCTCTCATGCCGCATCTCAAACTGACACAAACTGACAAAACATCAGCCTAAATACACACACACACACAAGTGACGTCATTCAACAAACTATTTAAATACAATTTTAAACCTGAATAACGAACACAATTATTGAATTACTAATATAAACAAAAATGAATTTCCTTATGCCTTATAATATGAAAGTAATAATTAAATTACAGAAACCTTTTAATGATGACAGTTACACATAGATATCTATATCATATAACATATTGTGTGCGCCTCCAGACGATATTATGAATCACAAACGACTTTGTCGGGTTCTGCGACGTCTCTGGTTCTTCCACTTTCACATCAACCTGAAGTCGGCTGAACCGCGCGCTGCCTGCTGCCGGCTGCCCGCTGCCGGGCGATGGTGCCTCGCGGCAACCGGCGGCATGTCGCAGTTCATGTACTTCAGCGAGTCAAACCAAAGTTCCTTTCCCCCAATTCCTTCTCAACCATGGCTCAGATAACCCCCACGACAGTCTCGTTGTCGAAATACAAGACACGTCAAAGAACCGACAAGAAACACTTGCGTTACAGTGTGTGTATTCACACACACACATGTGGCGCTCGCACGGTCGAGTCTCATTGGCGGGCCAACGTCTCTGGGCGGGCCAGGCAGAGTAAGGGGAGGAGCTGAGATTCCTGATGACG
Organism: Gadus chalcogrammus; assembly: GCF_026213295.1. NCBI lineage: Eukaryota > Metazoa > Chordata > Actinopteri > Gadiformes > Gadidae > Gadus > Gadus chalcogrammus. The sequence continues at coordinate 9,557,561 of NC_079421.1, read as the reverse complement.
TCATGAGCACAGACATTTCAAATCAGCGCGCTTGAGCCTCCGTTTTTTCGAAGGCGAGCAGAACAGCTAGTGCTAGTTTTACACCAAACGCAAGTTTTAGCCACTGGGGGACCATAGGCAGGCTAGGGGAACTCATATTTATGTTAGAAAACCTCCCAAAGTGAGATTTTCATGTCATGGGACCTTTAAACGCGTTTCTAATGACTTTTCTAGCGAGAAATGTACATTTTCCTTACATAATCTTCAGTCAGTGAATGTGTATGATTTTTATTAATCTTTATTATCTGAATGGGAAATGCAATATTTTAGGACCGATTCACCGTTAAACGTGTTTCTAATACAATTTCTAGCGAGAAATATACTTTTTACTTGCATAATCTTCAGTCAGTGATTGTGTCTGATCTTTAGTTTTATAGTTATTAGGATTTGATCGGCTCGCTCGCATGTTTCAACGACGTCAGGTTGCTTTCGCTAAACTAGCAGCTCACGTGCTTCCTGCGTTTGTGTTATTAAACTGTTACTTTATGTAACTTTTAATGATATCATCTTGTTAGAAACACGTATATCTGAGAGCCAACCCAGTCGCCAAAAGCATACGTTGAGAGTGTACTTTTCGTGAACACTGGATTACGTCGCATTTCAACATAAAATAGCGTGTTATACACACACACACGCACGCACACGCACAGACACACACACACAAGCACACACAAGCACACACACGCACGCACAGACACACAGACACAGACACACAGACACAGACACACACACACACACACACACACACACACACACACACGCACACACGGTGCATTTCGCTGCTAAAACAACAACAAAAAAATATTCCCTCAAATATTATTACTTTCAAAACGTTGGCCAAAATGGCCAATAATATCATTTTTTATTTGGGATGCTTCTAGGACATTTTGGGTGGATTTTGAACGGTATGTGGGGGGCACGTTTTTTGCAGGACCTGGCAACCCTGCGCTGTTGCCCGAGATCTGGATCCACCCCGGCGTGGTGCCGTCTCCTTTTGACCTTTTGACCCCAGACTTCTGGGGGAATAGCTGAATCAATTCATTAGTCAATCAGAAGCATGTAAATATCTTCCCGGTGGCGTAAGAGGACGAACGAGGTGTCCTTCAACATCTACGCTTCCAGGAGATTGCAACAGTGCCACACATGAGCATATTCGAACATGTTTAATGGTAGTAATTAGCTGTCGAAATTGGAGGCCTTAATCAATACTGCGCAGCTATTGATTTGCTTCCCGATAAAGATTTATCACAAATGACATGTTATTTAGCATCTACACGTTGAGCTGAGTCCAATGACACCAAGAACGCTCTAGCTAATGGTAACATGTATTTTACATGGTACACCTAGGTCTAGGACATGATCTCGGTGTAGCAAGAGGCCGAGCTTGATCTCATTGGACTCAGCTTAACGTGTAGATGCTAATTAACATGTAATTTGTCAAAAATCTCCATCGGGAAGCAAATCTATAGCTGGTCATTATTGATAAAGGCCTCCAAAATCGACAGCTAATTACTACCCCGAAACATATTCAAATATGATCATGTGTGGCACTGTTGCAATCGTCTCGAAACGTAGATGTCAAAGGACACCTTGTTTGCTCTGTTGCACCACCGGGAAGATATTTTCATACTTCTAATGGATTGATTCATATTTTAAGGTTCTCGGAGTGAGACTTTAAGTGGCTGCAGCAGAAGTGTTGAGACGAAAGATGATATCAAGAGATTTATAGAATATTCCCATTCACATTATGATTCTTCTTCGTAACATCCGACCAAACATCCTTTACATTCACAGAGCGAAGATTATGAAAGTCCAGGCTCAGCAAGTGCTCCATCTCGTTGCACCTGCACCCAGCGGCTCGCTTGCCAGATTTTGGCCTGAAGTTCTTCCCAGACCTACACCCTAGCCATCCAACATGCATATCTGAGAATCAGGCCTCTCTTTAATAATGACAAAAAGTTATGAGAGAAACACACATTAACTTTTTGTTATCTCATAAGCGGCGTGGTGCCGGCTCCTTTTGACCTTTTGACCCCCGACTTCAAAAACGTGGCCACAGGCCAGCTGTGTCTACACACCTTTAGCCACAAATGTACACCTCCATCCCACAAAAAATGGGGACTAGAAACTAACCTCTGTCTTATGTACATTTACTGTACTGTTGGAGGTCACGCCCCTTTGCCGACCTTTTTGAGATAGCTAGGGATGCTAAAATGTTTACACACATTTCCCGGGGCCCCGTGTACGACATATCCAAGATTTGGAGTTCTAGCCCTTAGAGAAAAAAAGTTTTCCCAAATGGAGTGTCATTTGGACAAAGCCCCTCAGAAGTGTAGCCTGCAAGACCTAATGGTTCAGAATGTGGTGGAAAAACTGTTTTTGAGATAGGAAGGTCCTACCGCCCTGAAATTTTAATACCTTATTCTAGGGCCTAACTGGGACCTCCGCACCGAAACTTGGCCCGGTCGGACCCCGAGGGCAGGAAGGGGTGGCCTGCCCTCGGGGTCTGACCGGGCCAGGTCTCGGTGCGGAGGTCCCAGTTAGGCCCTAGAATAAGGTCATTATTAAAGAGAGGCCTGATTCTCAGATATGCATGTTGGATGGCTAGGGTGTAGGTCTGGGAAGAACTTCAGGCCAAAATCTTGCAAGCGAACCGCTGGGTGCAGGTGCAACGAGATGGAGCACTTGCTGAGCCTGGACTTTCATAATCTTCGCTCTGTGAATGTAAAGGATGTTTGGTCGGATGTTACGAAGAAGAATCATAATGTGAATGGGAATATTCTATAAATCTCTTGATATCATCTTTCGTCTCAACACTTCTGCTGCAGCCACTTAAAGTCTCACTCCGAGAACCTTAAAATATGAATCAATCCATTAGAAGTATGAAAATATCTTCCCGGTGGTGCAACAGAGCAAACAAGGTGTCCTTTGACATCTACGTTTCGAGACGATTGCAACAGTGCCACACATGATCATATTTGAATATGTTTCGGGGTAGTAATTAGCTGTCGATTTTGGAGGCCTTTATCAATAATGACCAGCTATAGATTTGCTTCCCGATGGAGATTTTTGACAAATTACATGATAATTAGCATCTACACGTTAAGCTGAGTCCAATGAGATCAAGCTCGGCCTCTTGCTACACCGAGATCATGTCCTAGACCTAGGTGTACCATGTAAAATACATGTTACCATTAGCTAGAGTATCGTTCTTGGTGTCATTGGACTCAGCTCAACGTGTAGATGCTAAATAACATGTCATTTGTGACAAATCTTTATCGGGAAGCAAATCAATAGCTGCTCAGTATTGATTAAGGCCTCCAATTTCGACAGCTAATTACTACCATTAAACATGTTCGAATATGCTCATGTGTGGCACCGTTGCAATCTCCTGGAAGCGTAGATGTTGAAGGACACCTTGTTCGTCCTCTTACGCCACCGGGAAGATATTTACATGCTTCTGATTGACTAATGAATTGATTCAGCTATTCCCCCAGAAGTCTGGGGTCAAAAGGTCAAAAGGAGACGGCACCACGCCGGGGTGGATCCAGATCTCGGGCAACAGCACAGGGTTGCCAGGTCCTGCAAAAAACGTGCCCCCCACATACCGTTCAAAATCCACCCAAAATGACCTAGAAGCATCCCAAATAAAAAATGATGTTATTGGCCATTTTGGCCAACGTTTTGAAAGTAATAATATTTGAGGGAATATTTTTTTGTTGTTGTTTTAGCAGCGAAATGCACCGTGTGCGTGTGTGCGTGTGTGTGTGTGTGTGTGTGTGTGTGTGTGTGTGTGTGTGTGTGTGTGTGTGTGTGTGTGTGTGTGTGTGTGTGTGTGTGTGTGTGTGTGTGTGTCTGTGTCTGTGTGTCTGTGCGTGCGTGTGTGTGCTTGTGTGTGTGTGTCTGTGCGTGTGCGTGCGTGTGTGTGTGTGTATAACACGCTATTTTATGTTGAAATGCGACTTAATCCAGTGTTCACGAAAAGTACACTCTCAACGTATGCTTTTGGCGACTGGGTTGGCTCTCAGATATACGTGTTTCTAAGATGATATCATTAAAAGTTACATAAAGTACAGTTTAATAACACAAACGCAGGAAGCACGTGAGCTGCTAGTTTAGCGAAAGCAACCTGACGTCCTTGAAACATGCGAGCGAGCCGATCAAATCCTAATAACCATAAAACTAAAGATCAGACACAATCACTGACTGAAGATTATGCAAGTAAAAAGTATATTTCTCGCTAGAAATGTTATTAGAAACACGTTTAACGTGAATCGGTCCTAAAATATTGCATTTCCCATTCAGATAATGAAGATTAATAAAGATCATACACATTCACTGACTGAAGATTATGTAAGGAAAATGTACATTTCTCGCTAGAAAAGTCATTAGAAACGCGTTTAATGGTGTATCTGTCCTAAAATATTGCATTTCCCATTCAGATAATAAAGATTAATAAAGATCATACACATTCACTGACTGAAGATTATGTAAGGAAAATTTACATTTCTCGCTAGAAATGTCATTAGAAACGCGTATAATGGTGTATCTGTCCTAAAATATTGCATTTCCCATTCAGATAATAAAGATTAATAAGCTACGCCGTGTTCCGGAGCCGCGGGGGATTCTGGGAATTGGGGTTCTCAGTTGACAAATGGGGCTTTTGTTAACTTGTTTTGTTGTTAGGATTAAGTGGGGTTAATGGGTTCGGGATGTTATGTGGTTGTGTGTTGTTCTATTAACATTGTTTGTGTGTTCATTATTGTCGACACCGTCACCGAGAGTGACGTGACCATCGTTTCGTGCAGCTGTTCCGTGTTGAAGTCTCGTTCAATAAAAACCAACTCTCGTTGTCGAGCGTTCAATAAAAACCAACTCTCGTTGTCGAGCGTGCCCCCCCCCTACAAACGTGTCTCCCCCCCCCCCTCAACAAACGTGTCCCCCCCCCCCCCCCCCCCTTCAACTAACGTGTCCCCCCCCGCTGATTTCCCATGCTGATATCCCCGAAGATTCTCGGGCATCTTCGACAATTTGGCTATAGATTGTCTCATTACACGCTAAATAATATAATTATAGCCTTGTAGTGACCGTAACATAATTCACCTACAGTATTTCGTTATGTGTTGTTCTTTCAATTGTGTTGTTGTTTACTGCATGTCATTTACGTTCTTGGTGGTTCAGGGATCGCGGTCCCTTTAAGGATTACGTGCGTCTCATGACGTCACAGACCATGCTGGATTTGTTTACCTTCAGCACGCTTTGATTTCCGGTTTTCTTTTTTACAAAATAAACGAGTCACACGGCTGTGTGCTCAGCGTGCGAAGTTGTGTTCTTGACTTATTGCAATTTCCACAGCCTAATTATATATATAAGTTTTGGCATAAACATAACTAGGGTGCACTGTACTATCTGCGCACACCCTTTCTGAAGCCTCTCTCTCGCTCTCTCTCTCTCTCTGTCCCTCCCGCTCTCTCTTTCTCTCTCTCTCGTACCATTTTGTGGAGCACGTTAATTGTCTTAGAACACTCCCATTCAGAATGCATTGGTTTACATTTCGTTTTGTGTAACATGCAAAAAGTCGGACTATCGTGCTCGGGAACACGCTTCAATAGATTAACGTTCGTGCGCAGGAGCACGCAATCGCGTGATACCGGGTTGGCTGTTCCAAGGTGCTGATAAGTGTGTCAAATGATCAAATTATCATAACGTCTGATTATAGACAGATAGCTGCCAGATAAACCTCCGCCACAATACTTTACCAACCGACCACCTGCTTTTCTTAGCCAATCAATTTCCTCCGTGGCTGCCAGGGCTTACCCGATAGGCCGACTAAGCGAGCAGCATGTGGGCCTCGCAGTGATTATTTTGCCTTCCTCCGGACCGGCCATCACTGTTTGTTGACCTAGGTTTTACTTCTCCTCGCCGGGGTCTGCTCTGTCCGATGAGGGTCGCATCATGTGACCCGAAATACTCCGAGGCCATTGGACGGCATGGTCACGGCGAGGCGCTGCAGGACCACACACCCTCCGACGGTGGGCCGGGGGTGGAATAGGAGCGGGTCCGGCTCGCGGACTCAGGTCAGCGGAGGAAAGGGGTCCGGTTCTGTTTGGGTTCTCCCCCGAGCAGAGAGCAGGGGAACCACAGGAAAAGGTCCTGCGCTGTGTATTTTCACAGGAAGCCCTGCCAGAAATATAGTGATCACACAACCACAGGGGTCAGTCCGACTAAATAAATGCAAAATAAAAACAAATGTGAGGGTAAACGTCAAGCACGGCTGGGACGTTATTAGCGATCTAGGGGGGATGTGAGAGAGACTCTGACCAGAGTGTGCTGGGTCTGGGGGCCCAGCCCCCCCCCCCCCAGGGGTGAGGCAGTCGGTTTCGGATATTTTAGGATAAATGGACTCTCATTAATACAATCCCAAAACACCGGGGCAGCAGAAAGTTTTTTTACTAATGGACGTATTAGCTTTTTATGAATGTTCTGCCTCATTAGAGGTGACTAGGCTGGACAGTGGAGGAGATATTTCGGTCGTCCAAAGCCCTAGTGTGTGAAAGCAGAGAGGCAGTTTGGTTTTCCATTGATTATGATTTTCTTCCTCTTCCATGACACATTACGCCAACCGACGACTCAAAATGACACATTTTTTCTTCTTCTCTTCACAGTTACGGCCTCAAGATGAATCGCTAGCAGACTGCATAAAGGAAAGTTTACCAAGTTTTCCGTGGGAATTTAATGTACATGTGTAAAAGAATATGCGATAGATTTAAATGTTACTCTAAAAGATGTGTATGTGTAACTAATGACCCTTACCAAAATCCTAATCCATCCTAACTAACCATTCCTGACAATGACCTCATTCAGATTCCCTGATCCGCCAAACCAAATCATCCAGCCAGCATGCTATCAAATCCCATTCCTAGTAAAAAATATTAATTACAAACACGAGTTACAGACCCACTCATACACTACACAGCCTGTATCTTTATGGTGTATTTGCTCCTTATTTTGGAGGTAATTATTTCCATACTCTTGGCTTTTCCTCCCTTATAACGACTTGTTGTGTTTATAGGTTACAGGCGGAGGAGAGCAGGGGCAGGCAGCTGTAGTTCGTTGCCACAGGTAGTTTGGAGCTGCGGGGCTTTTTACTGTGGGGAAGCCCGGGTTGTGCCGGGACACAAGCTCAGTATAAGGCTCTAGTTGTTCTGGTCCGGTCAGCCGCCAGACAAGAAGCCCCGACTGTTTCTGCTCACATTAGCACCCCGTTAACCTAAGCCAATCGAGTTGTAAGGCAGTGGTGTCCCCAGCCAATCAGGTCCTGAGGCTGTTAAGGCTGTTGAAACCCCAGCCAATCCAGTTGGCTCACACTTTAAGGCTGTTGTAACTCCAGCCAATCAGGTTGTAAGGCTCTGGTATCCCCAGCCAGTCAACTTGGCTCTCCTGTTAAGGGTGGGTTAAACCCCAGCCAATCAGTCTTATTCTCTTGAAACCCCAGCCGAATCCACTTGGCTCCCTCATTAAAGCTGTAACTTAAACCAGCCAATGAATTCTTCTCCCTCATTAGGGCTGTGTCTTTAACAGCCAATCAGGTTTGTCCTCTCATTAAGGCGCCCTCAAGGCCAGCCAATCGCATAAACTGCCAATGTTCATACTCTTAACCCAAGCTTTACATTTTCACTTTGATTACATTTTCGATCCTATACTTATTTTCCAACTTCAACTTAAGCAATTGCAACGGATTTCCCTGTGGAATTAATGAAGTAGTCTCAATCTAAATCCGTTCAGTGTACAGTTTCCCTCATTATGTTTACACGCATGGCGGTGAACTCTGCACAAACCCCTCAGCTCTCCTTCTGACCGCATTCACGCTGTGGACAATTATTTTAACAGTGCAATAAAGTAGGAAATTACAGCGGAGGAGACAGCGAAATCCTTCATAAACCCATTCCTTACACCTGCAATGTCCATGTGTAGGAGCTCGGTATGCATCCGCGCCAGAACTGTGCATTAAACACCGAGCTCTGAGATTCACATCCAACTGTAATACTTTAAGGAGTTCTCCACGGGTGGTCGGACTGGGATTTAATTTGAGGAACCAGAAAACGGGAGACTTTATTTGAGCCATTCGTCAGGTGCTGCCATAAAGCAGATGCATCGTTGTAATGTTGGAGGTGAACAGCATACTCTAGGCCCTGGTAGTTAAATCTTCTAGTCCCCGCCCTGAGACCAGATGAACGCAGACGTTAGTTGGACCCTATTGTTGAGGAGCATTGGAGGACGTTGGACGCTCTCTCCATGCTCCCTGTTATTAAATAATAACTCTATAATTCATCTCCTCTCCAAAGCAGTTCCAGAGGCCCACAGAGACACATGCAAGGAATGCGAGAGGCCCGAATGAATGATTGATGATTAACTTTCCCTCTCACAAACAGACTTCTACGTTTTAGTTTTTCTGTCACTGTCGCGTGTATTTCCTCTGATTCACAAACATTTGAACAAACCTGCTGTACACAAGCACCCTTTTAACATAAACAAACCGACTCATATATACACACATTACGTTGAAACATACATGCATACACACACACAAAAGCATACACAGACTTACTGATACGTTCACACACACGTTAACACATATACACACTCTCATACATAAAAACACCATGAAATATACACACAAACCAATACACACACTCAAGCATGCATAGATACATAATAAAAAATATACAGACCCTCCCTTGTGGAGGGTCTGTATATTTTTTCCAATCCACCATCACCCATTCCAATACACACACACACACACAAACTTCACCTAAATACCCCGCCCTCGGACGGAGGGAGGGGGGGATGAGTTCGGGTGATCGCCGAGACGGACCCATCACTACGCGTCGCTTACCGTTACCGTGGTGACGTAACCCGCAGAGGATTCCTCTAATCACGCTCCGAGCTTCCAATACATCAGGTTGTGTTTGGACTGGACGTGTGTGTGTGTTGGCGTGTGTGTGTGTGTGAGAGAGGCATGAACATGGAGACAAGGCCAGAGGCTAATGTAAATATTTTATTTATGTCTACTCCATTGAGAGGACAGAAAACAGAGACCGTGATTTACAACCAACACACACGGACCTCAGAGACAAGTCATTAAGGAGCCAGTAGGGGTTGGATAGTCCAGAGACAGGTCATTAGGAGCAGGTAGGGGTTAGACAGTATAGAGTCAGGTCATTAAGGAGCCAGTAGGGGTTAGACAGTACAGAGTCAGGTCATTAAGGAGCCAGCAGGGGTTAGACCATTGGTTCTCAAAGTGCGGCCCGCGGAATCATTCCTGGCGGCCCGCAATGACATACATAATTATGTAAGTTAGATAAAAAAAATATCTTAAAAAATATATATATTTTTTTTTTTTTATTATTATATCAATATTAATTTAAACAAAAATAAATGAATATAAAGAGAAAAGTCGACTCTCTCTAGCTTTCAATTAAATCCTTTTACATTTGTTAGTTTTAATCCGACTGTACATTACTTTGAAAGGTTGAACCTCAGTTTCGTGATTTAGACCTCACTTGACCTCACTCCCGGAGGTCCACGGTGCAATGTTTTTTTTGACCACTGGGATGCTGGCGGCCCTCAGTCAAAATTAAGGAGCAGGTAGGGGTTAGAGAGTGAACAGTCTATTGGAAACAAAGAGGTGAAGAATATTCTGTAGGTACAGTTCCTAGACTCTTGGAACCTTGCTTGGAAAAGCAAAACTCAGCCGAAGTGAACGTACTTTCATGCAATGCAAATCGCCAGCAATGCGATAATATACAATCTTCCAGAGTTCTACTTTAAACACACAGAGAGGGAAGGCTTCCTCGTCCTCGCCACACGGCCAAGGAATTTAAATCGACCAAACATTCAGAGAAGAGTCACCCAGTTCTCCACGGCCCTCTCCCAGTGAGGTACTACATGTAGCAGCAACGCTCTCCCAGTGGGGTTCTACCTCTATCAGCGACACTCTCCCAGTGAGGTACAACCTCTAACGGTGATGACAGAGGCGATATGTGCCAACACTCTGACCGGCTAGGGATAGCTCTGAGTGAGAGAGTGAGTCTCTCAGTGGGTGAGTGGTGTTGGGGAGGGACATCTCTTAGTGAGAGAGTGAGTCTCTCAGTGGGTGATGGGTGTTGGGGAGGGACAGCTCTGAGTGAGAGAGTGAGTCTCTCAGTGGGTGGGTGGTGTTGGGGAGGGACAGCTCTGAATGAGAGAGTGAGTCTCTCACTGGGTGAGTGGTGTTGGGGAGGGACAGCTCTGAGTGAGAGAGTGAGTCTCTCAGTGGGTGAGTGGTGTTGGGGAGGGACAGCTCTGAATGAGAGAGTGAGTCTCTCACTGGGTGAGTGGTGTTGGGGAGGGACAGCTCTGAGTGAGAGAGTGAGTCTCTCAGTGGGTGAGTGGTGTTGGGGAGGGACAGCTCTGGAGGTCAGACTCTCCTTCAGCAGCGATGCCACCTGTCCTCTCTCTGACCCAAAGCCCTTCAAAGCCTGGTGTGTGTGTTGTTCTGCACAGTGAGGTGGAACCAGGCCACACACACACACACACACAGACACACAGACACACAGACACACACACACACACACACACACACACACGCACAACACCGCCTTCAACTACCCCCTGCGAGGGTCTAATGTGGCACCAGTCAACCACAGAGAAGGTTCTTCAGAATCCAATTTCATTGGCCAAAAATACATATATTATACAGTAGTGCTATTATACACATATACCATTATGTTTATATGTGTAAATATTATTTATGTGATATAATATTATTAATGTGACATGCATCATATATACTGAATACACTTGACGTTCGGTATATATTGCATTCAATTATCATAAGTCTGCTGACTGTTAATTTATAATATATGTTTTAGGTTAAATGTAAAACCTGTCCGGTTGTCTAAACACTGTGTAGGATGAATGGATCAGAAACGTGCGTGTGTGTGTGTGTCTGTGTGCAGCTCTATAGGGGAGGTGTCACCTTGTGTGTGGTAGGTATAGCTCCTAAGAGAGAGAGAGAGAGAGAGAGAGAGAGAGAGAGAGAGAGAGAGAGAGAGAGAGAGAGAGAGAGAGAGAGAGAGAGAGAGAGAGAGAGAGAGGATGGTAGAGAGAAAGAGAGAGAGAGAAAGAGAGAGAGCGAGAGCGAGAGCGAGAGCGAGAGCGAGAGCGAGAGCGAGGGGGAGAGCGAGAGAGAGGGAGAGGGAGAGAAAAGGAGAGAAAGAGAGAGAGAGGATGGTAGAGAGAGAGAGAGAGAGAGAGAGAGAGAGAGAGAGAGAGAGAGAGAGAGAGAGAGAGAGGGAGGCACGTCACAGACGAGACCTTAATGTCGTGGAAAACCCCAGAAAGCCCTCCTGCTGTTATTCTACTGAAATAGAAATGTAGAGACCAGTCCATCTCCCGTCTAATGACCTCAGGACCATTAATATCTCCAGAAATATCCCAACACTGCGACTGGCCTCGGCCTTGGGAAAACCCCAGGTACATTCAGTACGGGTCCCGGTGCAACCAGACTCCCGACGCCGTTAACCCCCTCCGTAACCCCCGACAACCGTCTGGCACCCCTCTCCACTTGACACCGGCCAATAGGGTTAATTGACTGTGAAAACACCTGGAGAGAAAACAGTCATTTATAACAGGCGGGATTTAGACGCGCTCATATTGGATTATATTAAAAAAAAACTCACGCGCAGAGCCCGCAAGGAAAATACCCTGACGCCGCACTGAATAGGAGTTCTTTATTCTTCTGCGACAACGTGTTATTCTACGCAGGGCCTGTGGTCGACGGGCGATGGGAGCACTTTAATGAAGTCGCAAGCCAGCAGCGGCTCGCTGGAGAGTACGGTAGTAAAATAAGATCGGCAGGATTTGACAGAGCATCTTTGAACGAGGAGCTGAGCCCTGCCGGTAATGAAAATCAGCTTTGAGAACTCACTCAGCAATGTTCAAACGTTTGACGGCACCCTTTCACAGGTTCACCTCACAGGAGGGAATGATCGACAGTTATTGCATTTCTCCATTTTGTTTTTCACTTCATCAGGGGGCCTTCTGAGAACTTTAGTATAAGATAAAATAACATATTATTCAGTATGAATTAGACTTTATCCTTTACCCCCTGTTATCCTCAATGAAAAACATAAAATTGCATTAAAAATAGTGACATTTTCCAGCGTAAGCTAGTGGATAGAACCTGAAAGGATGTAGGATTTGTTCCGTGAATCAACGTCGACAAGACAGATCCAGTTAGCTCTACGTATCCAATGTCACCACAGATTTTTCCTTCAAAGTGTATATTTTTAGATTGTGGCCTCGTCAACTCCAAACATGCCGTGTATTAAGAATACTTTGCTGCCTGTCATAATGTTATGTCGTTTGTCTTTCCACAGCCTGTAAAATGTCGGGATTTATTAAGTGGGAGAGCTAAAAGCAGAGCTAGAAGGTAGCATTGCTAGCTAGTGGGTAGATAGAGAACCACAGTAAATGCTAGAGGCCAGGGCCAACACTGACAGCCCTATCAAAAGATAATTTCAAAGGGTTTTCCATCATGTTATGAACTGTTTCGTAAGGTATGGACATTCCTCTGAAACCAGGGCTTTCAAATTTAGTCACAACTTGTTGTTTTGACAACGCTGTGTCTGCTGTTTTGACAGAGGCTCTGGTTTGCTAAACCTTCTACCCCGCTCTGCTCTCTCTCCTTTCCATTACGTTTGTGTACGTGACGGCCAACTCTGACAGATTCCCGAGTGTCTTGTGTGAGACATTGTCTAATTAAATGTATTTGCACCCAATGACAGCAATACAGTACTCAAAACAAATCTCTGAGGAGGGCGTAAACTAAACAATAGCACATGTTAGCACGCAGCGAAAACACAGATCGCCTCGATGTTGATGTTGACGTACATCTTCGTTTCACAGATCACGTCCTTTCCCTCGCTTAGCTGGGAAACGTTCCGGTCTCGCTGTTGCAGGGGTGTACCTGTCATGTCAGAATGAAGCGACTCTGAACCCTACACGAACTTGTCTTGTCAGAGCAGTCCTGGGTGAAGTTTGCCGGGGAACGTTACCATTGCGACTCCCCCGACACGGTGAGTCACAGTAAAGCTCGGCCGCTGTCTGACCGAGCAGCACTGCTCATCGAGCCCGGAGAAAAGCAGCTTCCACAGCCATCACATCTGCCTCGTCTCTCCCCAACTTTTTTATCATCATCTTCTTTTTCTTCTTCTTCTTCTTCTTCATTCCTTTTGTGTTGCGGTCGCAGCCCGGTTGGACGGTCTCCGTGCACGGCGTCTTTTCCATACGCGGACAGCTGGAGCGAGTTACGGGCGGCTTGGCCGGCGGAGAGAGAGAGACGCAGATGGCTGAGCTCTCATGTCACCCCGTCTACTTGGCAAGAGGCGCAGGGAGAGCAAGTGGAGAGGAGGTCTCACACAACATCTATACATGCCCCCTACATACACACACACACACACACACACACATACACACACACGTACACACACGAGCAATATACATGTGGATCCGCACCCGAAATGAACAAAGGCACAAAAGTTAGGGGCATGAAGATGGAAAACTCAAACAAACTTTTTTATCCTTCATTAAAATGTCAGCTGTATAGTAACGCTTCTCTGCAGAGTGATACAGATTGAGCCCGACAGCGAAATGAGCTCAAAACTATAAGCAGGCTTGCAGTACGACACGTTTGACATTCGGTGGATATTTCCCACTGAAATGGCGTCATTTTCGCATGTGAATGCACATACATTAGTGTTTTTTTTGTTTAATGCGCAGCAGTGGCGAATACTTAAGGGTCTTTATTCAGAACATATATCCTGGCTGGAGTCACTGCGCAGAAATAAAGCTCAATGACTTTCAGTATTTGACAACAAATCACCAAGAAAGAGAGATTTAGCCTCTGGTTTCAACTTGGAAGCCTGTGTGTGTGTGTGTGTGTGTGTGTGTGTGTGTGTGTGTGTGTGTGTGTGTGTGTGTGTGTGTGTGTGTGTGTGTGTGTTCGTGTCATTGTGTGTTTTTATGTGTGTGTGTGTGTGTGTGTGTGTGTGTGTGTGTGTGTGTGTGTGTGTGTGTGTGTGTGTGTGTGTGTGTGTGTGCTTGTGCGTCTGTGCGTTTGCATTTGTGTCAGCGTTTATGTGGTGAAAGCTCTTTACAGCATACCAGGGTACAGTAAGAGAGAGGCTCAACGAGTACGCAGCAAGCCGTTCTGTTAAGAAACCGAACACAGTAACACAGGCTTCACAGGGCTGCTCTGTTGCCCCCCCCCCCCCATCCCATCTCCCCCCCCCCCCCCAGCTGTGTTTCCTAGCTCCACCTGGGCAACAAATCCTTCCTCACTCCGTGTTGTCGTGACCATCCCAGCTGCACGATACATGTCTGAAGACAAAGTCATCATCTAAAAGTTAGATTCAAAACGGCATATTTTTTTTGCCTTAATTTATTTATGTATTTATGTAACTTTTGATTGTTACCATCCATGTGTCTTCTTTCACATTGTGTGCTTTTTTTCTTGATTTATTCAACTTGTCTTTCGATGTTGATTTTAGGATGAGTAAATAAAAACTATTTACTCTCGCCATTGATGTGTCTTTCCTAGTGAGAAGACAGAGGACAACTAAACAGTCTAAACCTTAACCGCTAATTAAAGACACGTTGGAGACTCCACGCTGCCAAGCGGTGCGCTCACGGAGGCGGGACCTGCGGTGCAACAGTGCCCTCTAGCGGCGAAACCGCCAGTAAAACTTAAAGTCCCCTCTTCACGCACACAGAGGGGGTCGAAGGTGAACGAGAACATGCCCTTTGTTTGTTTTCGTGGCAAACTACTTCAGGGTTTACCGGCCCAAAGAGAAAAACGCGCAGAGCTCTTCGTGTGGACTGTAAACGAGCAGAAGATAAACATCATAGGAGCTGTGTTAGGGAGGAATGACATCATGTGCAGTGGTTGTGTTTGTCTTTATATGGCCTGTTTTCACCGCAGCTCTCTGGAAACCAAACAATAACTCATCATTAATAATGAGTTATAATGAGTTTGTTTACAGCCGGGCTGAACGAGGCTCTGTATGGGGAACCGACGAAGGAACCAGTCAACGCCGGTTCCTCCGAATCTGATTCCTGTCTGCGCTCTAACGGTTCAGATATGTTGGACGGAGCAGGAAGCTGCATCATCTCTTCTTCCTGCTCCTGTCCCGGTCAAAATGGAGGCTGAATATGTTGGCGAGAGAGAGAGAGAGAGAGAGAGAGAGAGAGAGAGAGAGAGAGAGAGAGAGAGAGAGAGAGAGAGAGAGAGAGACAGAGAGACAGACAGACAGACAGACAGACAGACAGACAGACAGACAGACAGAGATATTATATAGAAAGAGAGAGCGATACAGCTTGAACTCGAGAGAAAAATAGTTTCCATCTCTTTGGAAAGAAGAAGAAGAGAGAGAGAAGAAGAAGAAGAGAGAGCTGTCACCCATCTCTCCTTCTCCTTTGACGTTTGACAAAAGGCAGTCTGGCAGAAACACGCTTCTGTGGCGTCTCTCTTTTCATTCCCCCCCCCCGCTCGGCTTCGCCTGCCCAGCCGGGAGGAGGGGACTGAAAGGCCGCACACTGGTCGGACGTCTCAGAACGGAGGGACCAGACGAAAGAGGACAAAGAGGAAAAGTTGAATTAGAAGGAAAAAAAAAATGGGAATGGGAGCGGGAAATAACTGCCACCCTGGCCTGGCAACAATAGCGGTTTAGGCTCGGCGGGGAGAATGGTTTGCAGATGTACGCCAAGACCTGCTGGGGAAATGTGTCCAACCTGGTGCACCTCGTAAACCGTAGCGCTCCCAGGAGAACGATATCCTGCCGCTTGTTCTCCGCAACAAAGCACAGCGGGGGGGTATCTCAGAGGTTCATGTGTTGAAATGTTGACGATGAACGATTAAGGAACCAACCGACTTATCGATTAGCCATCAGGGACTTTTGTCTAGAAGAATCCTTGTTGATTTTCGAGTTTGTTTGTTTTAGTTGAGTTAATGAATACTTTAGACCCTTGTTGTTCTCAAGGTTAGGGAATCTCTTCCTCTAGTGGCCCGAAGCGTTTATCAAGCAGATGATCCTGCCTAAGCTCCAAAGGAGGAGACCATGTGACCAGATGATGGTCACATGGTCTGTCAGCATTCCTGAGAGGACAGGTGTGGCTGCTAGCTCGAACGTGATTAGAAGAACTCTGCTTGACAGAAGACTGAGTCAAAACTGTCGGATCTGTATCTCTTGTTGTATATAGAAGCTACTGCTCTGCTAGTCATACAGGTATCCTCTCTGTACGCAAGTGGTATAGCTAGGATATTGGTAGGCTAGTGATGGCTAGGAAACCTTAAGCCTGATGCTAGGCTAATAAGATAGCTAGGATATCTGTATGCCAATACTAGGCAAACTTAGCTTATCTGTAAGATAGTATGAGCTAGGCTATCTGTAGGTTGGATCTGCAGGTTTATATTACAGTTTTTCTCAGTTGCTTTGGTACATTTCTCAGATCAGAATTGAAATTCTCAAAACTACCTGTTCAATCTTCACATCATTGTGTCACTTGTGCACATCAAAAAGCATTTTCTCATTTCTTTGAACAAGTTGCAAATGCTTTGGTACATTCATGCAAATGATTACGTACAATTCTCTGCTCTTTCCTACATTATCAATTGCTTATGTCATGTTGATCAAAATGTATTGTAATGGGTCTCTATTGAATAGTCTCACCCCCACAACATTTAGGCATTAGTTCATTGCATAAGTCTTTACATACAAAATGGTTGAGCAAGTTGTCATAATATGTTAAGCATATTTCTTTACATTTCCATTAGACTTTTTTTTTAAATCTGTCCTGAATTGGTAAATTGCTACCAGGTGAATCTTGACTTTGGTGGATCTCCTGAACCATGAACTGGTAAGTATAACACAACACAATGTTACATTGTCTGAAAATGTAAGGCAAGGAATTGGACAGGGTCAACAGCCAGAGAGAAGAAGAAGAGGAAGAGGAGTGAGGCTGCCTGAGAATTTGTGGACCAACAGACAGGAACGTCAGGAGGTGTAGGAAGACTGCACTGTAATTCCTACAGCAATGCATGCACAGTTTACCCTAAGGAGATATTCCTATGTTAACATTTCTAACAATGACATGGTCTGTCAACAAATTACAGTACAAACAATCAAAGCGTAAATGTGAATCTTGTCAAGTCTCTTGCAATCAATCTCCCACATACACTAAGGTGTAACTTACAATTTACAATAATTGTCTTCAAAACTTTAGCCATAGATTACATCAGAACATCCCTGCAGAGTACACTGTTATATTGATAACATGACTAAGCAATTTGACTGTCTTATCCGTACACAATGACACAGGACTTGTCATTGTGATGGCACTGACATGTTCATTGACACAGATATTTACTTTTGAGAAACGAACAGGATTCTGAGCAAGAGACTGGCTTTTGCATGAAATCCATGGTGTTTTGCTATTTGTACGAATTGTTTTGAGAAATGCACTTACTGTTTTGCAAATTTCAATTCTGATCTGAGAAATGTACCAAAGCGACTGAGAAAAACTGTAAGGCAAATGGCCAGTGCTAGCTATGCTATCGCTAGGATTACAAATGACATTTTTAACATTTAGCAGACGCTTTTATCCAGAGCGACTTAAAATAAGTCCATTTGTTATTTGAAGGAGAAACAACAATATATGGCTGTATGTCAGTACAGTAAGGAAGTTCACAGAACCAAGTGCCAAGCCTTAACCACCACAACATAAATAGCTAGGATAAGATGCTAGACGATGCTAAGTATTATTTTTAAGTGCCAGGACATACGACATTGAATAAGTGCGTAAGAGGATTGTGAGTGTAGCTAGCACTAGCCGCTATCATGAAGCAGGGAGCAGTGTTTCAGCCGGTGGAAACGGAGTCACCAGCTCTGCCGATTTCACGGCCCTGACCCCGGGCCTGTTGGGATCTTTTATTCACGCCGTTCATCATAATTAAAACGAGGATTCTGGCAATATTGACACTTGTAATAACAAGGAAATACGATCGCCATAATGTCACTCAGGCTCCGCTGCCAGAGTAAATACGGCGTGGAGCTGGAGGAGGACTCCTGGAAGCCCGATGGAACATATGTCTTCCAGACGTACCATTGGAGGGGGGGGACGCCGCAGTGACCCACTCCTCACTCGGACTCTGGGGACCTCGGTTTGACACTCACTGGACCTCAGGACTCTGAGGCTGCCAAGGGGCTCTGGAGCACACACATAAAGGCACACACACAAAAACGCATATAAAGACACACAGACATACACACACACACATAAAGGCACACACACACATAAAGACACACAGACACTCCCACACACACATAAAGGCAAACACACACACATAAAAACACACATTAAGACACACACACATAAAGACACACACAAAGATACACACACATAGAGACATACACACATAACGGCACACACATAGACACACACACATATAAAGACACACACAATTGAAGACACACACACACATAAAGACACACAGACACGTGCACACACACACATGAAGACACACACACACATGCATAAAGACACACACACACGTATGCATGAAGAGAGACACACAGACACACGTATACATACTCACATACTAATTCCTACAGACACACATGCACATATATATATATAGGTATATATATATATATGTATACATATATATAGACACACACATATATATTTAGACACACATATATAGATATTAGACACACATTAACACACAAAAACAACAACACACAGACGAAGACAGCGTTACAGATGTGAAAGCAGACAGCGGCGTGTGTGCGTCACCTGCAGTCACCCTGGAGCGTGTAGGGTAAGCACCGGCCAAGCAGGGGTCAGCCACATGTCACAGCCCTCTCACTCACACACACACACACACACACACACACACACACACACACACACACACACACACACACACACACACACACACCAAGGGCTGACCGTTTCATGGACGGATAAAAAGGCACACATCGGCCCTTACTGGTGATAGTCTGTCTGTGTGTGTCTGTTTCCTTATGCAGGTGTGTGTGTGTGTGTGTGTGTGTGTGTGTGTGTGTGTGCGTGTGTGTGTGTGTGTGTGTGCGCTTCTTTATGCACTTGTGTCTGTGTGTGTCTGTTTCCTTATGCAGGTGTGTGTGTGTGTGTGTGTGTGTGTGTGTGTGTGTGTGTGTGTGTGTGTGTGTGTGTGTGCTTCTTTATGCACGTATGTGTGTTTGTGTGTGCGTGCTTCTTTATGCACGTGTGTGTGCTTCTTTCTGCACGTGTGAGATGTGTGCATGCACGTGTGCGCATTTGGAAAAATCCTTGTGTGTAACGATGGTGAACTCCAACGCATACAAAAGGAGCCCAGCCGGCCAAGGAAGCTTCACTCCATTCAACGAGCCGAAAGGAACAGAAAATACTCTTCTTTCTTTCTTTCCATTCATCTCCGCAGTGAGACAGGGTTCGGGGCAGTTCATGTTGATGCCGTTTTTAGCCCAGCTCCTTTTACTAGAGCAGCTAAGAGCAGGCCCTGGTCACCCTACCACTCACAGGTTCAGCTATGCTTGGATAACACAAACGGCCATCCAGGTCTCCAATGAACCCACCCAGCCCCTCCATCCATCCTTTCAGCTATGGCCATCTGGCAGGAGATTGATGTTTCCAATGTCCAGGAAAAATGGGTACCAGAAGCAATTTGTCCCCCCTTTGTATGTAAATTCAGTGGACAGCAGGGCAGTGGTACTTAGTAGTTTAATCTTATTCCACGGAGGCCAAGCCCTGGCTTAGTCTTAAACTTTTAAGCGCTTTGAGTGTAAGAAAAGCGCTATAGAAATTGAATCTATTATTATTATTATTATTAGTCTTCGTAGTTAGTTCAGTTAGTTTACTCAACTATAGCACTTACTGTTCTGTACTGATCCTAGATTTGTGTTTTGCGCACATGAATGCTTCCCATCGTATATCTGGTGATTCATGTTCAGAACTAAACAGAGCCTCACAACTCTGAGCTCAGTTTATAGAGAGTATAAAAGGGACATCATGTGTCTTATTTGGGTTTGTGGGGACGTCTCCTTCGCCGGTGATGTCATTGTTTCTTGGAGCTGGGATGAGCGTAGAGTCGACGTTCAGCTGTGTGTCGTCGCGGCGACAAAAGCGACGTCCGCGGGCGTCAGATCTCAAACCACGCTCCACCTGACCCCGGACACCTAACCCTGATCCGATCAGGTCAAACGTTGACACATCGCTGTGAGCGCTCGCTCGGCGAACCACCGCCACCGTCTCTACTTCCCGTCCGCATGCGGTCGCGCAGTTCGCCTCGGCGCTCCGACAGGGGAGAGACGTCCCCAAACATCCACAACGATCAATCACAGGGAAACCAAAACAGCCGTACACAAAGAGCCTGGCTGGGGTAAACAACTTTCACGTCAGCTGGGGTGGCGTCTCCCTCCGCAGGGAGCCCACCGCACCCACCCCACCTTCCTCCGCCCAGGGGACAGGCTCTTCTGCTCAGCTTTTGTCTGCAATTGGAAGCTCTGAAACAAATTGTTGTCTTTCGGGGGAAAGGCAGGAATTCACCAGGACAAGGCCCCTGGTTACATGCGTTTCGTGCAAAATATGTTATTTTCCCGAAGCCGCATAAGCCTAGCACAAAAGGCCTGTCTCCTGCCACAACATAATCCAGATTTATTCCACAGCGTGCAGACAAATGTAAAAGTCACACATGGCAATACGAGTCTGGGTTCCCGTTTAACAAGTCCCAGTGTTTTAATAGACGTGCCCTTGTGTTATATGTGTGTGCAGTGTTTTCCCTGGCGATGTTGACCGTCAGACATAAACATGCTATTATTGCTCTACCTATAATTCTTCTATTTATAACCCCGCTACGGGCAGAGGCGGGCGTCCGATTGCCTGTGTCGGGGTATTTATTGTGTGCGAATGAGCTCTGTTTCGTGACGCCGCCCTCGGCTGATTGCTGGCTCCTCCCCGCCTGGTTCACGACATGGTAGGTGCATAGGTAGGCCTGCTGCTAACACCTGTACATAAGGGTTGCGCAGTTTCGCAGCAGGTAACAAGAAGTCTGTTAATTTCCAACACAACGCCGCATGGCACTGGCATCCTAGCCGGGCCGATGGTTTTGCGTCGCACCCTCCGTCTCAATACCTGTGCAGTAAACTTGAGCTACACGGAGACCTCTGAGTAGCTGTGCGGTACAAAGCATGTACTGGGTTTGGTTTAAAAAACAATGCAACACATCAACATATAGGATGTATAGGATAGTCCAGTGGTTAGGGCTCTGAACCGAGAGGTTCTGGGTTCAAACTCAATTGTGTGCAGCCGAATCTGTACACATGGTAGAGCAAGAGGTCTAACCCTAGCCACCCTCTTAAAACCGTTTGTCTACGGATTCAATTAGAGTTGGTTTGGAAAGAGATGTCTGCATAATCGTTAAAAAAAATTCACGGTTGCTTTGAATCAACGTCTGATGAATGACTAAATGGGTCGTTAACATAAAATCGTACATCCACGGTCCCTTTGAAAAACTGTGTGAACACATTAAAACATTGACTTTCAGTCGAAATGAAAGCTCCCAAAAGCACTTAATGACAAATCTTTTCCAACAACCAACACGGCACTCCATAAAAATAAGAAATAGCGCCTAACCCAAAATAGGGTTAGGGTTAGGCGACAGCCAGTGTTATTGTAGACACCGAATTTAGACTTCGAGTTGAGTTGCTGAAACATACCAATAAGTAATTTGAGGGCATAATCAGTGCAGAAGAAAATGTGAATTCATCTTTTCTTCGGTGAAGGGCAACGTAGACACAATATTTTCCATCAAGACAAATGTAATTTGTCTTCTCGTTTAATTCATGGACTTCAAACCAGGCAGTGGAAGTACATCAAAGCATTGGTCCATGGCAGGAAACTCAACTCTCATTTCTCCTCATACCACAGATGATTTAGGAAGCTCCAGTCCTGTTATTTACCAGACCAGCTCCTCTCGGATATGTACTGCACTTACGCCGGGATACAAGTCATTAGTGGGAGCATTCCGAAACGAGGGAGAAGATGAGAAGACTCGACTTGGCCGTGCTTCATCCTAGCCTCGTTTCCTGTTGACACCAGCTGTTTTGTTCCCCCCAGTGTCTGGCAGGAGAACACACCAAACCCAAACTCTCAGGTGCATTCGCTGGTCAGCAGGTGGTGATTACCGTGCTATTACCGCTAAACGGAACCAGACGTGCATGTTTGGTGCATGTGTAGACGAGAAGGAACCTCAACACAGCATGTCTTCATTGTCTCTTTATTATTTCACTGTTCACTCCACAATAACAACAGTGAAACCAGAGTGCGGACGGAGTTCCGACGTACAGTCTCTCTGGTGTTCTTCGATCTTCTAAAGAGGGCTGGGAGGAGAGTCACACTCGTCTGGTCGGAGGGAGAACCTCAAGGAGGTTTCTGCTCCGTGTCGACCACGCCTCCCACCTGAGGACACAAACGGCAACGTTTTAAAAGATCCCAAGCCCCTCAACCCCGTGTATAACTAACAACACCGACACGTCTCCTAGAGCCACCAGAGCTCCCGCCAGCGTCTGTGCCTGGCCAGACACGCAGGAACACTTGAATCAGGACGGCCTTGTTTCGCTGCTGATTTGTGGTGCAGAAGACGGACGGCTGTAACAAGCTTTTTCCGTTTCAAATCACAGCCTGTGAGCACGGCGTTCTGATAAATCACACGGAAACCATCACTCCGGCCTCCTCTCCGGCAGTCCCTGCTCCTCCTTCCCCTCCCTCCCCCTGCTCTTCCTCCTCCCCCTCCTGCTCCTCCTATCCCTCATTCTCCCATTGCTCCCCCTTCTCTTCCCTTCTTCCCCCCTTCTCCTCCCTCCTCCCCCCCTCTCTCCGCTTCTCCCCCCTGCACCCCCCCTGCACCTCCTTCCCCCCCTGCTCCCCCTCCTTCCACTCCTGTACCTCCTCCCCTCATTCCCCCCCTTCTCCTCCTCAACCCCCTCTGCACCTCTATCCCCTCCAGCGCCTCCTTCTCCGCCTGCTCCTCCTCCTTCCCCCCACTCCCCGCTGCTCCTCCTCCTTCCCCCCTGCTCCTCCTCCTCCCCCCACTCCCCCCTGCTCCTCCTCCTTCCCCCCTGCTCTTCCTCCTTCCCCCCCTGCTCCTCCTCCTCCCCCCACTCCCCCCTGCTCCTCCTCCTTCCCCCCTGCTCCTCTTCCTCCCCCCTGCTCCTCCTCCTCCCCCCCTGCTCCTCCTCCTCCTCCTGCTCTACTCCCCCTCAGAGTGGTGGGGGAAAGGCTGCATCATCTGTACTCAATCAGAATAATTATGTGAAGAAATGCGCTGCGGAGCCGGAGAGGTGGAGGGCCGTAGCACCGGGCCCCTGGCAGCCGCCTGCATCCAGACATTATTAGTCATCTCTGGGCTGCGCTTGGAAGCAGAGTGGGGCTGTTGGTGGGGCGCCATACGCAGACATACAGAGAGTGGGGGTGGGGGGAGGGAGGGAGACAGACAGAGACACAGAGAAGAGCCTGATGCGACTGTACTGTAAATGTTCCAATGATATATAGAGGTTCCAGTTCTCAACCTCACATGAACATCCCAAGGCTTTAGGAAAAACATCCTCAGGTTCTAGAAGAACACCAGAACTTACCAAAGTGTGTGTGTGTGTGGGGGGGGGGGGGGGTCGATAGGTGCATAGCTAGCCAAAAGCGAAAAAAACAAATAAAAACATGAGGTCGTTCACGATGAGAGCGTAATGAACCTCAAAGATGTGTAAACATTCTTCAAGGGTTAAATCACTTGCCTTTTTTTTGTAATGAATCCCAAATGGCCAACAATCCTACCCCTGAACCGAAAACTAAAGTGGCACCACAGGGGGTGAGGAGTTTGTTCACAGTGAGAACACGGTGCTCAGCACCTCGGTATTAATCTACACACAGGCAGCTGCTGTCTGCACCACATCAGGCCTCTGCATGGGAATCAGGCCACTCGTGTAATCAACATAGCCCAGATAATGCATTCCCCCTCTCATGGAAACCGGGAGACTTCCAATCCTCCGGAGGGTTAAATTATGGGATGTTTATATGCACACGCACATCATCGCTTAGAGGACTCCCGGTTTGAAGATATTTGTTTAAATCGTTCATGCACTCGACCCCGGCACATGCCTTCACATTTCTGAAGAGCTCTGGGTAACTCTCGCTAAGTTTATAATGCCGTGTTTATGGAGTATGAACGACAGGAACACAGAATGGTGAAGGGGCTGCATCCATTCTGCTTTCTCAGAACTTTCTGGAAGTGGGACAGCTTCACTGGGCCCTAGCAGCGGGGCTCATCTGGCGGGGAGCCTTGTGTTATGAATGTCTCCCCTTACACCCCTCTGGCCCTTGTTTTTGTATTCTAATTTGTGTTCTGAATCTTAAAGCACTGCAATGGGCCTGGCAGATCGCAACACTCAGATTCGTTGCGGACATCTCCCCAAAAAAACGATCCCATTCATCCAGAACGTATCAGGGTTCGTTGCTCCACAAACAAAAAGTGCATCGACCAAACGTGGACTTTTCCTTAAGAGACTGCAGTAGCAGCCGCTGGACCCCTGGAGAGGGGGGAGGGTAACCCCGCAGAGATACTGTGTGGTTTCCTCCCGCCCGTCCTAAACATCTCCTCCAGTCTGAGACCCTTGCAGTGCTTTGAGGCCATGCCAGTACCCAAGATGTATCAGGGCTCTGAAATCTGGAGGCAGGCTGTTTGGTTTACTGCAGCTGTCCTCGAATAAATATTATCCATGCAAATTAATCTCTCCCATGTCACGCCTGTTGCACTCGTCTGCAGTCCAGCGGTATCGGATCCTCGGGCTCAGTGGCGAAAACTGTTCAGAAACAAGCGTTTTTTAAGGAGGTGTACAGAGCATTCTCGTGAAGATTACATGCATTATGTTGCTAGAAACAATGCGTGGATCGAGTCGCACGCTGACAGGTCGGCATGTTGGTTTTGTATTTGATTTTTACAGACAGACAAATTGCTGCACGGACAGAAATAAAGGCGGCCCAGAATAACAGAGACGTCTTGCTGCATGGTCAGACAGGCAGACAGCTGCAGTAATCCTGGCACTTAGTGTACACACTTATTGTATGTTGCATGTTCTGGCACTTAATATAAGCACTTATTATATGTTGTAGGTCCTTGCACTTAAAAATAGTACTTAGCATCCTGTAGCGTCTTAGCCTAGCTATCTTTGTTGCATACGGGTAATGGGTTAAACTAGAGATTGTTAGTGCTTGGCTTACTGTACCGACAGTGATATATATTGTTTCGCTTTCTTTTGACAATTGTACTTGGATAAAAGCGTCTGCTAAATGCCCCCAAATGTAAAGCTAATGACAGACTGCAGCACGGATAGACATGCAGACAGACAGACTGCTCCATGGTCAGACATACAGGACTTTGCATGGAGACACAGCTGGTTTTGTAGACCACCAGTATGGTATGAAAGCTCTTCCTACCTGAGTGATGACTTTGTCCTCACACAGGGCTGACCACGGCTCCCCCTGCTGGTCAGCCCGGAACTCTGCACCACACATAGACTGGTGCCTGCACACACACACACACACACACACACACACACACACACACACACACACACACACACACACACACACACACACACACACACACACACACACACACAATGTTAAGGCTACACACACATACTATACGAAAGTATAGTGTGCATATGTATTAAGTAGGTGATTCAAACTTTATTCATAAAGCAGATTTGGTGCAAAACCACTTAAAGGTGATTGATTGATTTACCGATGCCTGGAGTTGCTGCCCCTGTCCTGCAGGGGGCAGCGGTACTGTCTGCTGCAGTGGGAACATCCCCTGGGCTTCAGGACGGTCTGCTCCAGGTCACTGACCTGCTGAACCACCGCCTCCCTCTCCTCCGTCAGACAGTCTTTGTACCTGCAGCCACAGGCCAACCAATCAGGAGAGACCAAGCGAGAGACGTGGCCACGCCCACTCTTGTGATGTCACAACATTGGCTTTCATTCCAGGTGTCTTAAGGAAGCTGGCGTAACGTGAATGATGTGTGGCTGGTAGCAGTATGGCAATATTAGTGTTCACCTCTAAATCATTAATAAAAAAGTAATTAGGAATTGATTTACCGTTAAGCGTCCTTTCGAGGTGTTACGTCATTATACTTAATACTTGAAACCACGTCAGCTAAATACTTGAAACTAGGGCTGGGCGATATATCGAATATATGCGATGTATCGCGAGATGTTCTCCAGGGGATGTATAAAATGCCCATATCGCGAACATCGAATATAAATTGGGACGCAATGTTTCTTTTTGCCGCCGCCGGCATACTCGTTGTGCTTTCACGCGACGGGGCGACAAGATCTCATACAAAGTGAACGTAGAGACGCGTATCTGCCAATCAGCGTTCAACAGCGTGGCCACTGAGTGACATGTGTAACGTAACAGCCAACCAGCGTTCAACCGTCAAACTCGGTGCAGTGCAGTCCGGGGTGAACTGCAGCACGGAGGAGAAAGTGATTGTTGCCGTTTGCGACTCCCGGAGCTCTATATATAATAATATATAATATAATATAATATAATTGGTTATATAATATCACGGATAAAAGCTCTGTGCGCATCCTGATGGCCGTAGCGTGGGGAGCTCTCATAGGGATTGGGCTTCTCGGGTTTTTATAACGCACAGCGTTCCCTTCTCTCCCTATTTCCGGTGGCTCTCTAAACTCACTCCCCCCGCCCATTGCGAGTCCACGAGATTCTCATGGACGCGCGTGTGTGACGTAGTCTGGAAGGCGCGCTGCTGTAGGTGCGTGTACCTCCGACCGGTGAGTGAGAACAGCCAGAAAGAGAAAAAAGGATGGAAACTGAGGATTTGGTTTCGAAAAAGAATAGCACTGGATCCTTCGTCTGGCAGTTTATATATAATAATTATTATTCAAACTGTTAATAAATAATTAACGGTTTGAATAAATGCTGTGTTGGTAAATCTAACTTGCTGTGATTTTCCTTTTCTTATGTGCAAGTTCTAAATTGTTCCAATAGAAAGCACTGATGAGTTTAAACAATATGTTGTTTCATGTAATCTACATGCAGACTTATGTTTCAGTAATACTAGAATTATTACTGACGTAACATTATGCCAGACATGGTTGAATCGAGCATTTATGATGTGCTCTAGAGGAGATTCAAAATATATCGAGATATATATCGTGTATCGAGATATAGTAAAAAAATATCGAGATATTCATTTTGGCCCATATCGCCCAGCCCTACTTGAAACCACGACTAGGTTAGGCATGGGTACCCAGTGACCTGTTTGCAACATAGGCTTACCTTATCTTATTTGTTAGGAGCGCAAAAATAGAAAAAAGTCAAGGCTAGGTATGCTAGCTGAACACGGTTAATATAAAAGGCTTGTTGTGCTGGCTTAACAAGGCTAAGTTAAGGCTCGTGGGCTAACTGAGCTAGCTGCTAGCTGAACTCTTGACGCAGAGCATCCAGTAGCGCGTCTAACTGAATCAAGTAAAGTTGGTACAAGATGAGCTAGCTTCTAGCTAACCTCTTGACGCAGAGCATCCAGTAGCGCGGCTAACTGAATCAGGTTAGGGCTAGGCAGGCCCGCCGCTCCCTATACGCAGAGTATGCAGAGTGCGTAGGGCACCAAGTACCTGAGGGGGCACCAAAAATTAAGGTTTGTAAAAAATAAAAAATAAAATATATTATTTAATTAAAAAAATATGTAAATTAGTTATGAAGAGGCCCACCGTGTTTGTTCTTAATTGCATAACCTATCACTCAATTTCGGCAAATTAGATGTTTTTACCTGATATATATTAAGGGGCTCCCCCCCCCCCCCCCGCTGGCGTAGGGCACCGAAACGGCCAGCAGCGGCCTTGGGGCTAGGGTTATGGTTGGTGCAGGATGAGCTAGCTGCTAGCTAACCTTTTGCAAAGAGCATCCAGTAGCGCGGCTAACTGAATTAGGTTAGGGTTACGGTACGGCCACACCAACCGCGTTACTCGCGTTAGGGGCGTCCAAACTCGGCATTTTTGCATAGGGAACCATTGGTATAGGCGCGTAGACGCGTTACATGCGTTGAAGCGTCGCGTTAGGGGCGATAAGGCTGATCCATACCTCCGGATACGGACAGTTTCGTCCAGTCCCGGAGGTGTTTCGTCCTATCTATCTATCCATCCATCCATCCATCCATCCATCCATCCATCCATATATATATATATATATATATATATATATATATATATATCTATATATATATATATATATATATTGTATTTGTATATACTTATATTATACTATATACCTGACATTTTTATTTTATAGTTTATTGTTATTGTTCCCACGAAACACCTCCGGGACCGGACGAAACTGTCCGTATCCGGAGGTATGGATCGGCCTTTAAGGCTGGTTTATGCTCGGTTACGTAAGCGTAAGCGCAAGCGCAAGAGGCCCTTGCGAGCCCTTGCGCCCCCCTTGCGCGACTTCTCACGTCTTGCGTGCGTCGGGCGATTTTTCTAGACTTGCGTCATTTTTTACGTAAGCTTTTACGCGAGTCGCCCAGCCTGCAAGGCTGTGATTGGTTTGCTGGTCTGGTTACTACTTCCTGTCTGGAGTATCACCCGGCAGGCTCATATACAAAAGCATTAACCTGAAGTGAAGTTAACTTTGCTGCCAACACATTATGTCGTTTTAAAATGTAGAGAGATATGCACATTTATACAACCCCAATGATCAACAACTTCATCACCCCTGTTCCTCTGTCTGTTGCCATCATTCACTGTGTATGGGGAGAACACGATCTGGCACATAAACAAACCAACGACTCCCACAGACAAAGACGCCTTAAAGGCGGCTGCATGCTTCAGCGTTGGTGTTACGTTGTTGCGCAAAATTTACTCAAAGCAATTCATGCTCCCTTTTAGGTTGCGCGTGTTGCGCGTGTTGCCAAGCAATTTACCGCCAGAACAGTAGGTGGAGTAATATGTGGAGGAAAGTTTTTCGTTGAAGACCACCTCGAGAATGACGTCTTTGTCTGTGGGAGTCGTTGGTTTGTTTATGTGCCAGATCGTGTTCTCCCCATACACAGTGAATGATGGCAACAGACAGAGGAACAGGGGTGATGAAGTTGTTGATCATTGGGGTTGTATAAATGTGCATATCTCTCTACATTTTAAAACGACATAATGTGTTGGCAGCAAAGTTAACTTCACTTCAGGTTAATGCTTTTGTATATGAGCCTGCCGGGTGATACTCCAGACAGGAAGTAGTAACCAGACCAGCAAACCAATCACAGCCTTGCAGGCTGGGCGGCTCGCGTAAAAGCTTACGTAAAAAATGACGCAAGTCTAGAAAAATCGCCCGACGCACGCAAGACGTGAGAAGTCGCGCAAGGGGGGCGCAAGGGCGCGCAAGGGCCTCTTGCGCTTGCGCTTACGCTTACGTAACCGAGCATAAACCAGCCTCAAGGCGCGTCAGACGCACGTAATTACGCACGTAAACGCAGTAACGCGCCCAACGCACCAACGCCCGGAGTTCAGAAATGTAAACTTTCAACGCTCCAACATGTGGCGCTTAGCCGCGATAGCCAATCAGCGTGGAGCTTGACCCGACGTCACTGGCAGAGAGTAGTGACTCGAGCTTGGACAGAAGCATACGGCCGACATCTTTCTTTATTCTGGGTGGAAATAGTAACATAGTTACGCTATTAAATGCGTTTATGGAAACATTTTTAGCGAGAAATGTGCATTTTACCTTCATAATGTTCGCTCGGTGAATGTGAAGGATGTTTGGTTTGATAGTTATGACGAAGAGGGAACACTCCGTTCACTTGCATGGACAGAGTCTCTGGTCGCTAAGCAACCTCAACGTCTTGGCGGACTATTTCTCTGCTGATCAACACTACGAATGCTGGAAACACACCAGACACACCATGTGAAGTTATTTAACCCGATTATTGTTATTTATATCAGAGATTATTTAATCAAACCCGATCTAAGCTCTATCACCCAAACACGGCGGCGTTTGGGTTTCCTACCTCGGACTCCAGCGCAGCCACGGGCACGGCCGACAACTATCTTTATTCTGGGTGGAAATAGTAACATAGTTACGCCATTAAATGCGTTTATGGAAACATTTTTAGCGAGAAATGTGCATTTTACTTTCATAATGTTCGCTCGGTGAATGTGAAGGATGTTTGGTTTGATAGTTATGGCGAAGAGGGAACGCTCCGTTCACTTGCATGGACATGGACTCATCTAGCTGCGTTGGCTCGTTGACGCGTTGGAAGCGTTGAACCACCACACAATGATCAAGCGTCAGGTTAGGCGCGTTACTCGCGTTATCCAACGTGAGTAAAGGCTGGTTTATGCTCGGTTACGTAAGCGTAAGCGCAAGCGCAAGAGGCCCTTGCGCGCCCTTGCGCCCCCCTTGCGCGACTTCTCACGTCTTGCGTGCGTCGGGCGATTTTTCTAGACTTGCGTCATTTTGTACGTAAGCTTTTACGCGAGCCGCCCAGCCTGCAAGGCTGTGATTGGTTTGCTGGTCTGGTTACTACTTCCTGTCTGGAGTATCACCCGGCAGGCTCATATACAAAAGCATTAACCTGAAGTGAAGTTAACTTTGCTGCCAACACATTATGTCGTTTTAAAATGTAGAGAGATATGCACATTTATACAACCCCAATGATCAACAACTTCATCACCCCTGTTCCTCTGTCTGTTGCCATCATTCACTGTGTATGGGGAGAACACGATCTGGCACATAAACAAACCAACGACTCCCACAGACAAAGACGTCATTCTCGAGGTCGTCTTCAACGAAAAACTTTCCTCCACATATTACTCCACCTACTGTTCTGGCGGTAAATTGCTTGGCAACACGCGCAACACGCGCAACCTAAAAGGGAGCATGAATTGCTTTGAGTAAATTTTGCGCAACAACGTAACACCAACGCTGAAGCATGCAGCCGCCTTAACGCGTTTGGTGTGGCCGCACCGTTAGGGTTGGTACAGGATTAGCTAGCTGCTACTGTAGGTCACCTTTTGACACACAGCATCCAGTAGCGTGGATAACTGAATCAGGTTAGGGTTAGGGTTGGTACAGGATGAGCTAGCTGCTAGCTCACCTTTTGACACAGAGCATCCACTAGCGCGGCTAACTGAATCAGGTTAGGGTTAGGTTTGGTACAGGATGAGCTAGCTGCTAGCTCACCTTTTGACGCAGAGCATCCAGTAGCGCTGCTGTTTGCAGAGCCGCTCGAACTGAACGGCTGTCTGCTGCAGCTTCTGAACACTGCTGCTGTTCTCCTGCTGCAGCACACACACCTATTGCACAAGCACACACACACACACACACACACACACACACACACACAGACAGACAGACAGACAGACAGACAGACAGACAGACAGACAGACAGACAGACAGACAGACAGACAGACAGACAGACAGACAGACGCACAAGCACACACACACACATACACAGAGAGACAGACAGACAGCCGCACACACACACACACCATTATGGGTACATTTGTATGCATGTTTCCAACTGTAACTGTATGCATGTGTTCCTTCAAAATCTTACAATAAAGATTGTGGAAGCAGAGACTTCCAGCTCCCCCTCATTTGTTTCGCTGCTCTAATGGAGACGTCTTGTGAGAAAGATTACTGTCGACATGGCCAGGTGCTTCTGTGATAGGCTGGGAAGAGAGTCTTGGGAAGAGATTCCAAGAGGCCGTGTATGTCCCGGAGCAGGGGAATTGGTTGTTGTTTCTTTCCAGACCTCGGCTCAGAATAATCTAGTTCTACCAAACTACAGCTTGGCACGTTAGGCCTCTGTTGTTGGCCACGGCGGGTGGATCGCATACAGAGCTGTTGTTTTGCCGGGGATTTAATGTTTCGTTGAATAATCAAGTAATTTGAACTACCTCAAGCGAAACAGTGGACCACAATGCATTGCTCTCCGCCGGCAGGAAGCCATTTTGGATCCGCCAACTTTAATTTATGTCGTCCAACATGGCCAACTGACACTCAAAGTATTTGAGAGAAGTTTGAGCCATTTGAAAACATTCTGGAAATGGAGTGTGTTTGGAAATGGGGATTGAAAGGGTTTAAAAATGTAACTTCTATCAGTGGCGACTCGCCTATAGAGGGCGCTGGGGCGCCGCCCTCCCACCGACCTGCCTCCCTGTTTTTTTTTTTTTGTTGTTTTCGTTTTTTTTTGGATAATCTTTCTCATTTTGAGATATAATCTATGTTGATTCGCTCGAATAATGCATTTACTTTAGAATATCTTTAGAATCCTCCATAATTATATCTTCATTCACTTTCATGTTCATTTTAGTGAAGTAGGTGTCTTCCCTGGGGTATGGAAGCATATATGTAGCAAAATTCAAATGGCAATGCAATTTGCAATTACATTATGAAATTTACAATTCATTATGCAATTTTATAATGTCATTTGTAAATACGTTATTCAAAGTGTATTTTAATATGCAAAGTGACAATGCAATCCTCAATTAAATTTGCAAAAGTTATAACAATAAAAATAGAAAAACATTTTGTCAAATTCTTTGAGTTCCTTTATTCAAATTGAAAAGCTATAGCGTCCCCGTGATTGCAAATCCACTTCGCCACGCTCCGTGTGTTGCGATATTCAAATTACATTTCAATCCGCAAAACGAACGCTTTGCAAAAGATTTGGCAAAACGTTTTGCAAAACGTTTTCCAAAACGTAATCCAAAATGTTATCCAAAAAGTCAATATGCAAAGTGTGAAACGTATCAGCCAATCAGCGTCTGGGCGGGAACTACGTCACTTGCTCGTAATTTTCTTGTCCACGTTCACTTCTAGTTCGTATGTGTCAGGTCCATGGTCACCAATGGATATTGATACGCTCCGAAGTTTGGCCGATGATGTGGAGAACAATCGTGTGGAAGACACAGATGCAGTAGATAGAGTGCGTGTTCTGGGAGATAGGATAGACGACTTATCCTCACTGGTACGTTTTGACGCCAGTGTGGTAAACACAAAGATTTCCCAAGTGCTACAGGCACTGCGAAACATAGGGTCGGGAGACCAGGGCCGCTGCTGGCCGTTTCGGTGCACTACGCGAGCATTTTATATATTAGCATACCTAATATATAAAAAGGGGCCCCTTTTTATATATTAGGTAAAAACATCTAATTTGCCGAAATTTTGTGATAGGTTATACAATTAAGAACAAACAACCGTGGGCCTCTTCATAATTAATTTACATATGTTTTTAATTGAATAATGTATATATTCTTTTTCTTTTTTACAAACCTTAAATTTTAGTGCCCCCTCAGGTACTTGGTGCCCTACGCACTCTGCGTACTCTGCGTATAGGGAGCGGCGGGCCTGCGGGAGACCCACCGTGGAGATAACCTTGGAGGCAATAGAAAGTGACGTAGTTCCCGCCCAGACGCTGATTGGCTGATACGTTTGGCACTTTGCATATTGACTTACTATTGGAAAACGTTTTGGATTACGTTTTGGAAAACGTTTCGTTTTGCGGATTGAAATGTAATTTGAATATCGCAACACACGGAGCGTGGCAAAGTGGATTGCAATCACGGGGACGCTATAGCTTTTCAATTTGAATAAAGGAACTCAAAGAATTTGACAAAATGTTATTCTATTTTTTTGTTATAACTTTTGCAAATTTAATTGAGGATTGCATTGTCACTTTGCATATTAAAATACACTTTGAATAACGTATTTACAAATTACATTATGAAATTGCATAATGCATTGTCGATTGCATGACGTAATTACTTATTTAATTGCAAATTGCATTGCCATTTGAATTTTGTTACATATATGCTTCCATACTGGGGCGCCAGTTCGCTCAGCCCAACAAGCCTGAATTTTTACCCAAGTTTTCCGGTTGTTAGGCAGAAAAGTACATAATTTCGCCAATCAGCGTCGTCGAATTGTATGGCTTGTGGGTGCTCAAAATATCGCCCCCAACACAGTGCACCGTCCACTGCACGTAACCGAGCATTTGCCATTACCTCAGAGATCAGCAACATGGCGACTTTGAGTACTGCTACTACTGTTTCCCTTTGAGTTCAGCAAGCCCCAAATTCAGTTAAGTCTTTGCTTATGAATCCATTCGAAAGAAGAACATTTGCAGAAAAATTGCAAGTAAAAGAACTCGGACCAGAAAAGCCAGAAGTGAACATAACCCAACAAGCAAGAGAAAAGGATAGAGCCTACAGGAGAAGTTTTTCCAGAGTTTGTTTCAGGTTTGGCTAACTAGCTGTGGGTATGCCAATGCAATTTTTTGCTTTCCTTGTATACTTTTTAAAACAAGTGCGTGTGATAGTTCGTGGACAGACAGGGCAGAACGGATAAAAAAAACACGAGCGAGCAAGAGTGCATATGAACAACTGTGAAGCTAGCCATGCTAGAGGTAAGCAACTTATATTTATTCCACTAGCCTATGTATTTATTTGTGTTTGTTTGCACATTTTTGTATTCAGAGTTGTCATTATTAGACATACTAGTATGCATACTGTATATATACTGGAGAATGCAGACATGTCTTTTTTTCCCACGTTCATGCTTTTTAATTATTACTTTAAGCTTTATTAAAAAATTAACTGGTAGGAGTATGACTTCATTGTATCGTTGAACTGGAACATGTTTTCTGTGGTTATTATTTCATAGGTCTGTGACACCATTATGAGCCATCCCAAGGAGAGGTTTTCTTTCACAAAGCATCTCATCAGTGCTACTCTGTTGCAAGGTGACTTGTTCCCCCCCCCCCCTCCCCCTTCCTGTGAGGTGGACACTGGTTGCAAACCCTCACAACCTCCCCCCACCCCTTTCAAGTGTACTGTATATAGTTCTCTGCAAACCTATGGTGGGATCAGGCCTTCAGTGTGCATATTGTATATAGTCCTCTGCAAACCTATTCCGTGTACATACATACTATAGTCCTCTGCAAACCTATGGTGGGATCAGGCCTTCAGTGTGCATATTGTATATAGTCCTTTGCAAACCTATTCAGTGTACATACTGTATATAGTCCTCTGCAAACCTATGGTGGCATCAGGCCTTCAGTGTGCATATTGTACTGTATGTAGTCCTCTGCAAACCTATGTTGGTATCATGCCTTAAGTGTGTCTTGAACAACCACACACAAAAGTTTGCACATTTACATGAATTGTGTGGAATTCCTATTTCATTGTATTTGTCTAAATGCAGACTGTAGATATATTTATGAGTGAAGTTTACCAACACAATGGCTTGGGCGTAACACACTCACCCATTATCTCTATCACTCCCTCTCTCACTCTCTCTCTAACTCACTCACTCACTCACTCACTCACTCACTTTGCCTTTATTATTTTGTCAGAATGCACCAGAATGCTTTGTTTGTTTGTGAAAAAAACACAAAAACATTTTCTGGGGGAGGATGCCCCCAGACCCCCCTACAGGAGCTTGGAATGCAAATGTTCAGCCCCCCCCTCAAATAAATTCCCCCCTCAAATAAAAAAAATAAAGAAAATATAACTACTAATTTGACTACTGTAGTTTAATCTGAGCATCAAATTCCCAAACTGGCTGGCCAGGTGTCATTTCAGTGAGTTGCAGTTCCCTCACCTTCCTCTGGTGGGCGCTCTGGAGCTGCTCCAGCTCCTCTCTCTGTTTCTGCCGGTGTCTCCGCAGGTCCTCGACCTCCGTTGATTTACTGTGGGGCACACGTTGATCCAGATAGACTCAGCCGCAAACAATCAAGATTGTTACGTATTTTAAGCACATAAGCTGCCCCCACATAGCCACTAGGAAGCAGGATCAAACACACAAGCTGCATTACCCTCACATAGCCACTAGGAAGCAGGATCGAACACATAAGCTGCAATAACTACTCCAGCCACAGATGGCAGCACCTTTAGACAGGTGAGGAGTGCGGAGCCATTACGTCACACCAGCCACACCCACTTCACAGCGCGGAGTTCAGATTTAGGCCAGAATTTACAGATACCCCGGCGTACCCCTTTAAGTCGTGTGTTATGTTAGGCTTCAAAGAAGAGGGGGATACTCTGAAATAAGGGGTCGGGGGGAGGGTATTTTGTGCTGACTCGTGGTATAACTTCGACCCGAGTTGTTTTCCTTCGGTCTTTATGTGACGTGCGAGGCGGGGATCGGTCGTGTGTCGATAAGCTGGCGGCGGCTTGGCAGTGATGTTGAGATGTTAATCAAACTGTGACAGCGCTTCGTTTGTTTTTATGTTTGTCTGCATAGTATCGCGTGTCCTTATCTGAAAATCCCGAAGAAAACTAAATGTATTTTACATTTTTTGTTTGCTCTGGCATGCTGAGGGGACTATAAGAACAGAAATGTTTAAATCGAACCGCGGCTGATTTAATACGTTTTAAGACAACAGTATGGGGTGACAGGAGAGTACACACACACACACACACACACATAAACAGACACACACCAACAGCTGTAGCCTATGCTACTGTTGGCTGTCATCATCGTCTGGTTTGATAGACAGTAAACAATCCAACAGTCCTTGTTACACTTTTTACTTTAAATAAAGTGGTCCTTTATTTTGGAAAATACCAAAAGGCACACTGCCCTCCTTCCATTACTAACTCTGCCCCTGACTTCATCGGGCCTACCTGTGCAGCTCCTCCTGGAGGCTGTCTACCAGTGCTGCTCTGTGCTGGGCCTCAGCGTAGAGCTCCTCCACCAGGCCCACCAGCTGCCCGTCGGAGCTCTGCAGCGCCAGCAGCTCAGAGCGGAGCTGCTCCAGCTCCGTAGCCAGCAGCTCGGTGTCTCTCAAGTTCTCCTCCGCCGTAGGGCCCACCTCCGCTCTCAGGCCCGCATGATGCTTAAGGAATTCCACCAGGCCCTATGGAGGCAAGGAACACAGAGGCCAGACCATAATAAGTAACCTAAGTAGCTCAAAGCATAACCATAGCAACTGAAGACTAACCGTGCAAGTGAACTGATTCATAATACACACTTCAACCCGAGGGTCAGTCGGTTTGTTTGGATCATATTTAGGAAGAATGCTACAGATATTAGGACGGTTCCCAGCAGTGAGGGAATCAGGCTTGGCTCTCTCTAGCTGGGTGGTGCTGAGATGGAAGCTGAGCTGCTCTTCCAAGATTCCCTCCATCTCCTTGTCTCAGGCCCAGCGGGTCTTCCACGCTGCATGGCATTACGTTCTGCAATAAGTAGTTGCGGTTCAGAGCCCTTATGGATAGGAGAGTGAAGAAAAACAGGTCAGTGGGTCTGAAGAAGAGATGGAATGGCCCGTCCCACCTGTCGCTTGAAAGGCGGGAATTGGACCAGGGTTGCTACAAGGGCGTATTCCGTAGGCTACGTTGTCAGCGCCTTCGCAGGTTGAAGGATCACGTCGTCACATTTATTAAGGAGACACAAAATCACACTGAAGGAGGTGTCATGCCAAATTTGTACCGGCTGCCAAATTTGTACCGGGCGCGTCATCCATACGTAATCCATTCCAAACCTGCATGGCAGCAGATGATCGCGTCGTCCGTTGCCGAGCAGGTTTCAAAAAACATTCGCGCTCATGTTGCCAAAGAGGAAATAACATAATACAGTTAACGGATCGCTAGATAATGTAATGTTTTGTTGGGTTCCTTAATAAACACACGATGTATCTTGGAACAGACATCAACATGCAGCGCGCCAATCCAACTGCGCATGCTCCGTGTGACGGTCTAATAACTGATGTTGATATCATTACAGATTACACTTGTTTTTACTATATATTTGTATTGTATTTAATTGTTTAATCAAATTTAGCAAGTAAACTGAGTGTTTAAAGCAGGTCATGGACGAAATAGCACAATACAGATAACGGATCGCTAGATAGAAGGTTCGCGAATGTTCACGTCATTCGCGGCAACGGACGAAGCGATCATCTGTTGCCAGGCAGATTTGGAGTGGATTACGTATGGATGACGCGCCCGGTACAAATTTGGCAGCCGGTACAAATTTGGCATGACAGAGGCACTGGCCTCCAGCAAGGAGGGATAGGACAGAGGGGCTCACTCTCAGGCCGTGAGTTCATTAACTGGACTGAGAGGTCCAGTTCCCCAGTCCTCCACCATCACAGGGCTCCGTAAGCCCCTACCCCCCACTGACTGCACTGTCTGCTGGGGAGGCCGGAAGGGGCACCTGGCTGGACCGGGCCCGTCCCAGGTGAGAAGGAGTCTAGCTCCATCGACCAGGAGCGCCAAACGCTGGCAGTAAAACCTTACTCACTCAGCAAAACACCCGCTGGAAAGTTCGGAATAACAAAGGGAAACTTGGAGGATATTTAAGAAAATGTTTTAGCCACATGTCTTCAGAACGAAAGTTTTTAAATATGACCGAAAGATCATAATCCCAAATGTAATGGTAATAAAATGTGTGGATGTCAACATGGGCACATAATTGGTGTGTAATTATTGTAATTATTGCCAGCTGGGCCAGCTGGCAGTTACGGGGCTCGGTGTAGTGGTTTGAGAAGGTGAGGAGGGTTTGAAGTTAAACTCTGGTGACGTTAAACGCCAAACACGTTCCAGGACATCACAAGGGAGTTGGTCGAGGGTAGGATGACGTTGCTAGGCAACCCTTTGATCACCACACGACACAGGAATACATCAAGACAGGGATAAAGCCTGAGAACAGACCTACTGGAGTAGAGTAAAGTAGAGTAGTCTCTAGTGCCACCTGGCAGCAGAATATGTAGAGAACAGTAGAAAGCGAATTAGACAGTAGAGTAATTAGTCAGAGTTCTGAAGAGCAGAAAAGAACCGCGGGCCAAGTTGACATTAAATCCTCTTGGAGTGAAAATGTACCGCATAATGCTCTGCGATGACTCAACTTAAATTAGTCAGACTTGGTACTTTAAATTCATAAGTTGTTCATCATATGAATTATACTCGAGAAACAGCTTTCATGGTTACGAGTCTTGTTGTTTGAAAAAACATTGAAACAACATTGAAATAAATACATTAATGAAAGAATATGTAGCGTATAATTTAAAGTGATGATAATTAGCTCTAAGTACACATATGTTTTGTGTGTATGTTCGCGTCAGATTATATGATTATATACAGATGATTATATACTCAGACATGCTTGCAAAGCGTTCGGGACTAAAGCACACCAATGAAGCTCTTGAATTGAAGGGGCCTCTGAACACTGACTGCTCCTCTGACCTGGGAGGGGGCCATCCTTGAGGTTAGATTTGTAATTTAATATTATCCTTTATTAAAAAAGGTACTCAGCATCCTGTATCATCTTATCCAAGCTTTGTTGTTTACAGGGAATAAGTTAACCTAGCGATTGTTAGTGCTTGGCACTTGATTCTGTGAACATCCTTACTGTACAGACATTGATAAAAACATACATTGATTTACGCGCAAACATTAGAGATTGCCACCTTAAGATAAAGAATCCCCTGTATCGCGCTACCTGCTGTCGGTTGAGGTGGTCCACCAGGTGGTCCTGTTTTCTCCTCAGCTCCACAATCATCTGCTCCTTCTGCTGGAGGTGAGCGGCCATCGCTTCCAGATCATTCTGTAGCCTCCGCTGTCTCTCCCTGGTCACCAAGGTGTCCCTCTCCAGCTGGGCTGAAGGACCGGCAACATTGTTAAGCACATGGGCTGCGGCCAAAGAGACCAGCTGACATTCTCTCATTCGTTAACGCAATGAATGGTTACTGAATACACGTTACTCATTTAAAATGAACAAGTGTAACCTCTGCAAGGCAAAGGTTACCCGGAATTTTCTCTAGATACGTCTCTGTAAATGCAGGGGGGGAGGTAAACATGAAATGTATGCACCCAACGCATGACCCCAAGGACCCAAAAAATGCGGTTCAGTGGAGGAGTGAGGTCCTCGTCTCAAGTGCTCACCTCTCTCGTGAGCCAGCCGGTGACACTTGGCCGTCAGGTACTGGATCTGACTGGAGTCTTCGTCTCGCGCTCTGAAAAACCTCCTCATCCTCCCTCGGCTCGCTCCGGTCTACCTGGTGTCTCGACCGAGTCCTCAGAGGTCAGAGACCTCACAGACCAGAGACCAGAGTCCTCAGAGATCAGAGTCCTCAGAGACCAGAGTCCTCAGAGACCAGAGTCCTCAGAGACCAGAGTCCTCAGAGACCAGAATCCTCAGAGACCAGAGTCCTCAGAGACCAGAGTCCTCAGAGACCAGAGACCAGAGTCCTCAGAGACCAGAGACCAGAGTCCTCAGAGACTAGAGTCCTCAGAGACCAGAGTCCTCAGAGACCAGAGTCCTCAGAGACCAGAGTCCTCAGAGACCAGAATCCTCAGAGACCAGAGTCCTCAGAGACCAGAGTCCTCAGAGACCAGAGACCAGAGTCCTCAGAGACCAGAGTCCTCAGAGACCAGAGTCCTCAGAGACCAGAGTCCTCAGAGACCAGAGATCAGAGTCCTCAGAGACCAGAGTCCTCAGAGACCAGAGTCCTCAGAGACCAGAGATCAGAGTCCTCAGAGACCAGAGTCCTCAGAGACCAGAGTCCTCAGAGATCAGAGTCCTCAAAGATCAGAGGGCTGGGTTTGGCCTGCCTGGGGGGGTGCAAACCCAAATCGATGCAAAACTTCCAAAGGGCAGCATGTGTTCTCCATTCTCTCCAGGGGGGTCAGGTTGGTGTTCCGTCTTCTGCAGGAGCCCAACAGTGTGCAGGACGGCTGCGTTGAGCTGGTGCAGCGGTGTCGGAGGCACTGTGCATGTAGAGGCGTGCACGTGGAACACGCCTACTCAAGGCAAGTTTCAGCATCAGTCCAAGTCTGTCATGAGTTATGAGTCCGTTTTCATAACTCGGGGCAAGGGGTGCGCATCTGTAAGGGTGTGGGAGAGCATCTAACCTAGATAGTCTGACTGAACAAAAACATGTGTTAACAAATAAACAACTTTTTGATTTGATGTTATGCAATACAACTAATGATGACATTATTCCATGTGAGCCGGTATGCAAATACCTGGTGGAGTCAGTCTGACATGTTGGCTCTAGCAGGTGAAGGAACCTTCCAGATCTTCGCCCTCGGGGAAGATCATACAATTTTCTGTAGCAGCTCTATCTGTATATAATACCTCGGGTGGTGATGGACCTGAAGTCAAGCTCTGAATACATGGACACAAAGACAGGGATGTCTTGACAGAAAGCCTGAAGCTTACCCCGTCATGGGTGAACTCCTGATAGATAATTTTTTCAAGCAGCATGGGGCAAAGGATGAGTTGAGGCAAGCAAGAAAAATGAATGAATGACTGATCGGTCATTTTGTGAGTTTATTTCAGGGATTAAATTAAATAGACTGAAATAAAATAATGTTGACTGTGGATTATTACACAATGTCTATGTGCTCTGTTACCCTGCCATATATTATATTAACTCTCCTTATTGTCGAATGGAAAGACTCAGCTCACAGAGCAGCATGTGTCAGCGTGTTCCAGCCTGTCCCGTCCCTGCAGGAGTTCTCAACTGACCCTGAACTGTCTGAACGCTACACTACTGGGATGGCTCCATTCCTGGTCTACAACAGTTCCTCTCCAGACAGCGAGGGGGCGCCAAACCCACACTACCCAGGACTTCGATTTAAATTTTTAGCTTTAGATTTAAAATCACTTCACATCAGGTGCGTCCTGATGGATGATGATGAGAAGGCAGAAGCGCGATACGCCCTTTCTAACTCTCCGGTCAAATTGTCAGATTGAAATTTGCTAATAATTTGTCTAAATAATAGTCTGCTGACACCGTCCCCTC
The DNA here is from genome assembly GCF_026213295.1 of Gadus chalcogrammus. Taxonomy (NCBI): domain Eukaryota; kingdom Metazoa; phylum Chordata; class Actinopteri; order Gadiformes; family Gadidae; genus Gadus; species Gadus chalcogrammus. Next base: position 9,515,577 of record NC_079421.1, on the reverse strand, counting down.
TTATCGATGCCGTAAGTATGCGACGAGATGCCCTCTCTGTGATGACAGCTCTCCGTGGCTACGGAGGATTGCATTTCTCCACAGCCGTCGAAGTCCTCATATGCGATATGAACGACTTTTATCCAGATTGGGCCAAGCGCGAAAAAAATTGCCTGTGTGATCCCTGTCTCGATTGTTTTGTGTGATTTGACCGGCAGTTTGTCTGCTTATAGGTCGGAATGAAGCGGCCACCGATTATTGACAGGGTGGATACTTTATTCTACCGGACTCGTTCGCTTCTTCACTAGACACACACGCTACCGCTCGCTCTCCTCGCTCGTCCAATCACTCGCTGACGTCACTCACACACACACATACGCACACTGCCATTCTCGCGCACACACATACGCTACTCGTAACACATGCCTCGTTATTGCGACGTTCATGTTAGGCGTTCATGTTAGGCGTTTTTTTCCATCTATTGAAAGTTAGGCTATTAAACATGTTGCATTCTATACGGCCTGATTATGTCATTGTTTAAGCTACATAGCCTAATAAGAAGCCCTAATAGGATATTTGACTAAACCAACCAAACTTTAAGCTTTTTAAATTTAAAAAAATCGTGGGATGTATCGAACCGTGGGTCGAAAATCGTGATACAAACCGAATCGTGAGTTGGTGTATCGTTACAGCCCTACTATGAATAATAATCTAATGTACATATTATTGTTGCCTATACTTGGGTTATCTATAAAAGAAGAATCGGTTAACTCCATTCACTGAACGGGGCGATCCACTTTATTTCAAACGCTGCCAACACAGAGTCAAAACAGCAACCCACACGCAGACACTTCCGTTATCCTCCTATGCATTCATCAGTGCTTTTAGACGTGTTTCCAATGGCTTTGTTTGTGCGAAAGAACGGGCTGCGTTCAATGAAATCAAAACCAAAACGGATTAAGCCTTCTTTTTATGTCCATGATTGAGCCCTGTTTATAAACAACCCTTCCGGGTTTTGTCCGTTGGCTTGTGTCGATACGTCATCTGTAAGCGCAGGACCCCGAGTCGATATGGCAGCAGAGTCAATCCGGTACCCACACCGGTGGTAAAAGAGATCGAAGGAAGAAATGTGTTGTAGTGGCTGAGAATAGCCTGTATGGGGCAGTCGAGAACACAGCCATAGACATGGCTGGGTCAGCTCAACCAACCCACAGGGAGGTAGTTACCTTCATACTCTGTCTACCAAGTCAAGGTCAAGGTTAAGGTCAAGAGGTGAACATCCTAAGAGAAGAAGGGATGGGCGTTGATGGAGTTTAAAGGATTGGTAACATCACAGCGGTTGTCTTATAGTTGAGTGCATTAGTCTATCGGGGTCTTCATACATATTCATGAATCCATGCCCTTAGTGAAACTGACTTTAATCAACAGGGGCAGTTATGTATATTTATTTAAAAAAAGAATGAAGTTGTGTGATGGACTCAACCCCAGTTCAGAACATTACCATGGTAACACACAGCTATTGGACCACCGAGGACGAGTCTTAAGTCTTTCAGTTGACCTGAACACTGCTTATAATTTAAAATGGCGATCAATCATCTCCATAATTTAAGAGTTTGAAACAATGAACTTTTTCTGTATTCATGTTTCAATCGTTATGTTTCTGTGTTTCCATGGAGATACAGATGTTATCCAAGACATGGAGAGATATGCATCTTTGGTCGTTAAGAAATGAATCTACTCATGGAAGGCACTTCAGATAAAAGCCTTCAGATGGCATGCATTAAATTGTTATTATCTTTGAGGCATCTTTTCCAAATAAGCGCACATAACATGTATTTAATAATGCAATGAGAGGATGTTCAAAAATGGCATTTATTTAAAAAATGAAAGCCAAATGCGGACACAAGCCTCCCGAACACAAAGTCTGTAAATACAAAATGGCATTGGATATCTACACAAAACAGTCAACAGAATGAATAAATTAACATACCGTCCGGATCTGCGAAGTAAGATAAATAAAACAAAATGAAAGCACAGACCCAACCAACCCCACAGACACAACGCACCAGTTCTCAAGATTCAGGGCGCATCTCTGAGGAAGACTTAACAGTGTCAAACTAAGTCTCAAAATCAAAACATGCATGAGACAGGTGATTAGGGGATATTAACAAAGAGAAAATACACAACAGTTTGCTCCTAGTCTTCAGTTTAAACACACTGTTACATGGAATACACACGAGATAGATCAGTAGTTTGTAACAATGCCATTAGATAAAAGGTACATTTTTAATTAATTCACTTGAAATTGTGTTGTGCTGGAGATACAGTATCTCAACACAGGTGGGCTAAATGAGGAACCAATCCAAATGAGTTTATATACAATCAGTATCCTTATTTTGGCATCTCCCAGGGGGCACCATGCAAATAAAAAACGAAATGTTACACTCACTCATTCACACTCTCTCGCTCTCTTACCCTCTTACTTACTGACTCACTCACAGGGTAACTCAGCTAGGGTGTTGAACTCCACTAAGCTGCCAGGAAACCAGTTCTCTGTAAAAGCAACACGGGTACTCTGGCCTGAGTTTGACCCTGCTGTTCTTATGTTCCGGAAACAAGGCATAAACTCAAAGAAACTACAGGAGAAAACAAAAATAGATCAATTGAACTGTCCAAAACTAATGTCACATCTAGCCGGTAATGGTGTGAGTAGATTGGCTGAGCTTTGCGTGTGAGTAGGGTTTGTTAGCCCAAGTACACCACATGACTGTTGGCTGTAAGCCGAACTAAGCTAATCTCTCACCGGCTGGGGGCTTCTGTTAGCCCCACCCACTGCAACATATGAACCGCAATATATATATTATATATGAGCTTGGCAAGGGAGTGAGCCTCACTGTGTGGCGGAACAATGGGACAGCCGTCCTGTATTCAGCCATTTCACAGTGATACAGAGAAGCTATGCAGTTCAACTGACTCCAGATCCATGTTATTGAGGACCAGGTAGGGGTTAGGGGTCATCTAACCCCCAGACTACACCTGACAGTGTTGGATGTTTTCCATCCATTGGTTTTTCGATGTGATACTAAATAATCTACAGTCTTCCCAGCTGGAATCTATATAAAAGCTTCCTCTGCTCCTCAATGCCTTCGCTTAAGATAAGCGGTTGCGAGAACTTGTTAACAGCAGGTGAGGAACCTTTATTGTTTGAGTTAGAATCTAGCGGGTCTAGCCTACAGAAGACGTGGTCAGAGGTCGGGATGTAAGGGGAAGTAACAGCAAAAGCTCCATCTCTTTTCCACACTGAGAACTTTATCCAACATGAAACAACCACACTATTCCTTCTATTCGGTCCACTCTTGGTTTTACATTAACATTTTTCTTAACACGCTTGCACACAAAACACACACATCTCTGGTCTACGTCGCTCCTCTTCCGGAACGTGATGAGCGTACGTATGCATCATGATGACCACGCTTTAAACCTTCATCTTCAGAGTGGGGGTCATTTTTCGCCTCTCAGGGAACGTCTTGTATGTGTGTTTGGATGGATGGGCGGCCCGCAGTATAAATAACAATAAAAACCAACCAATCAGAACAACAGTAATCATTGCAACGCTACTTAAAAAATACAAACTAAACTATTCAGACCAAGACTCCTCTTCCTCCTCCTTCTTCTCGTCTACCACTGCTGCCAGCTGAAGTCGTCGTTGGTCCCGAACACCATGAAGAAGCCCAGGATGGTGGAGAAGATCACCAGGTTCCCGGTGAGCACCAGCGCACACGCTCCCCAGGCGATCTGCGGACAGCAAGTGTTCACGTTAGCATGCATGCTACTTAGCATTCATTCAGTGCGTTCATTAAATTCACGAATCAGACATTCAACTTGTACGGTGCTTCCGAGTTCTTTCTGAGTGGCTGTTCAAAGGAGCCAGAGTGCCTGGAGATTTTGTACTTGATAATAAGTTTTATCGAATGTAGCACACAGTCAGTTCAGATACGTGTCATTAATGAGCAGGTAGGGGTTAGGAGGAGGCCTACATGTTAGACCAGTCTTTCCAAAAGACTGGGAGATTTGAATTGGGTCGCTAAATAAATGTATATTAGAAAAAGATTATAATAATAATACTTCGGCACTAATTTGGCATCCATTTCTACAGTTTCAGTTTTGACTGTCTTACTTCTTGCTGCTGAAACACCAGAATTTCTCCCCTGGGGGATTAATCAAGTTTTATCTTATCTTATCTTAACTTATTGATTGATTGATTGACTGTATGATAACAACAGCTGCCCATAAATACACGCCTACCTGTTCGGCACGAGCATTTAAAAAAAACTTTAAACAAGAAGCTACTATTTTTTATATTGGGTCGCGATGGTTTGTAATTTCCAAAAAATGGGTCCCCGGAAAAAAAGTTTGGGAAACACTGGGTTAGACGGCCGACATTGGGAATCAAACCCTGAACCTTGCAAACGCCCTAACAAGCAGACTATCCTGCCCTCAGGATGGTGACCATGTGGCCTCTACCACATGTTCAGTTTAAAAACAGATACAAAGATAATAAAAAAAAAAGCGAATGCGTTAATGAAGAGATCAGCATTCATCTGAATATCTATTATCCTCTCAATGAACTGGCTGTATTAGAACAGCCCTTTATGTTATTAACTTAGGATAATTCATGATTGAGCGTTCACTTACAACTGTGGCCCTGGCGAAGACGATGGGGAGGCCGAAGGCCGAGATGACGATGCCCGTGGTCAGGAATATAGCAAGCTCTTTACAGGCATTACTAGCCGAGTCAGTGTCATCCACCACCCTCCGAGAGATACAGTAGGGGACGGGGGCCAGGATGTAGAAGAAGAGGAGGAACAGAGGCCAGTATGTACTGCAGAGACAGAGACAGACAGACAGAGATTAATACAGTACAAGACAGACGACAGATTTTAAGAGTTTAAAGATTCCATACTCAAGAAACCAGCGAATCCCGAAAGTCGTTTTGATTTAGAAAGTGGTTTTTAATCCATTTCATGTTTTACAACTTTCCCTAAACCAGACAAATCTTCTTGTTCACACTCTACATCAAATCAGGAGACGGCCAGTAAGCCCACAGGAAACACTATAGGCAATACTGTGTGTGTGTGTGTGTGTGTGTGTGTGTGTGTGTGTGTGTGTGTGTGTGTGTGTGTGTGTGTGTGTGTGTGTGTGTGTGTGTGTGTGTGTGCGTGCGCGCGCTTACTTATACACCGGGAGAGCACATCCCAGCATGAGGAACATGAGTCCAACCGCCCCCCCGAAGGACAGGCTGATGAGAGCTGGACAGAGAGGGGGGGGTACAGAGGTTAGTGTGATCTCTGGACACAGGGTGTGTTGGGTTAACAGGGCAACGGACATTATTATTAGTGAGAGAGACACAGGACAGAGCGACAGACACAGGAAGAGAGACCGAGAGACACAGGAAGAGAGAGACAAAGGAAGAGAGAGCAAGAGAGAGAGAGAAAATCAGAGAGAACGGCCGCAAGGGGAGACGGAGACCATGTGATGAAGCAGGTGATTTCACAAGTCCTTCAATGAGACGGTAACTCGTGAATGCTGTGATCGCTCGGCTAAAGGTCCTCTGTGAGAACTCAATACGCGGATTGGAAGTAATGAAACGGGCAACTTTCTCACCACAACAGCACACATAATTCATTAATCCTGATAGTGTGATGAGCAGTCAGCTCTTGTGTAGTGATTTTAGAGTCGTTGGAGTTGTGAGGTTATCCATCAGTACGTTTAATTGTGCAGTCCAACAGGAACACAAACGTCCGGACCAGACCCCTTCCGAGCGGTTCACGATTGCCATTGTCTCATCAAAGTTCGGGTTGTTCGGCTAACGCTAGCGCAGTCTGCTCTGCACACTGGCCTTGCGGTGGCTTCCTGCAGCCTAGCTCCACATAGCAACACAATGAACGCAGAGGCCACAGTGAGTCGGTCATAAACACAAGACGCCGATCCCATCACCTCCTGATTAAGGACGGATCGATACTGAAGCCCGCTTACCTTTGATCCCGGCCATGTTTCCTGAACAGAAGCTTGTCACACAGTCCGAGCAGAACGACAACAATGCCCCCTCCTAGCTCACCGCTGCAGCCTCCTGCAGATCCTGCGTGCTGCTGCTGCCTGGGCTTCGAGGAGGACCACTGCGCATGCCCAGTGCGGTCGGTAAATCGAAATCAAAACACCGAAAAGCAGAAAAACTAAAATATTTCATATAAATAAACAAAAAAGTAACATAAGAAATAAATAAATAAAATATAAGATATAAGTCATTTAAATTTAAAAAAAGGTATGTCGTTTTTTATTCGTTGTATCTCTGGCGGTTCTGGTTTAAAGGCCCACTATGCAACTTTTTTAGCCAAAATTACATTAAGTATGCAGGTTGAGAGTTATGCTGATGGTTCTGCATCCATTTCTGGGTCGATTGGTGGGTGTGTCATTTACCCATGTCGCCTCTCCAGTGAAAAAGCGCATATGCAACTTGCTCTGTTCGACCGACACAATCCGGATGTGACGCAACGGAAGTATCCTCGAAAATGTAGTCAGATTGTAGTTTCGAAAATGCTTTACGGCACAGACACACACCCAAACATGGCACCGGCTAGATATAAACAGCCAGTTGCGAGGCAATTGTTGCATTCATCATGGATCAAACGACTAATGGTACGGCCACACCAACCGCGTTACGCGCCTAACCTGACGCTTGATCATTGTGTGTCACAAAAATGGTTCAACGCGCCCAACGCGCCTGTGGCTGCGCTAGAGTCCGAGGTAGGAAACCCAAACGCCGCCGTGTTTGGGTGCATGATAGAGTTTAGATCGGGTTAGATTAAATAATCTCGGATATAAATAACGATCTCATCTCATCGTCATCCGTTTATCCGGGGTCGGGTCGCGGGGGGAGCAGCTCAAGCAGGGGGCTCCAGACTTCCCTTTCCCGGGCCACATTGACCAGTTCTGACGGGGGGATCCCGAGGCATTCCCAGGCCAGTGTTGAGATATAATCTATCCACCTAGTCCAGGGTCTTCCCCGAGGTCTCCACCTAGTCCAGGGTCTTCCCCGAGGTCTCCTCCCCACTGGACGTGCCTGAAACACCTCCCAATGGAGGCGCCCAGTGGGCATCCTTGCCAGATGCCCGAACCACCTCAGCTGACTCCTTTCTAAGTAAAGGAGCAGCGGCTCTAATCCGAGTTCCTCACGGATGACTGAGCTTCTCACCCTATCCCGAGACGCCAGCCACCCTTCTGAGAAAACTCATCTCGGCCGCTTGTACCCGTGATCTCGTCCTTTCGGCCATCACCCAACCCTCATGACCATAGGTGAGGATAGGAACGAAGATCGACCGGTAGATCGAGAGCTTTGCCTTGCGGCTCAGCTCTCTTTTCGTAACAACGGTGCGGTAAAGCGAACGCAATACCGCCCCCGCTGCTCCGATTCTCCGGCCAATCTCAAGCTCCATAGTACTGTAGCGACCCTGGGACAGTTAAATAGTTTGTGTGTTATGTGTTACATTATATTTCGTTGTCCGTTATGCCAGTTGTTCTATGTGCATGTATTGTAATGTTATTCTTGTCAATCAGCGTGGGGGGCGAATCATTAGGTCAGCTGGGGGAGGGCCTTGGAAGAACAGGAGGGTGGGGGCCTGCACGCGAGTGAGGCCGTGTTGCCGGGGTAACCGGGGTTTGTCTGGGTCCGGTTTTTCAGCTGTTGGTTACAATGTTGTTACAATGTTACGGGTTTCTGTGACCTGGCTTTTGGTCCATTAAAAACTACCTTCAACTAATGACTCGACATGATTATGTCACCGGCGAGGTCGTTACATTGGTGTCAGAAGTGAAACTATTATCATTATTATTATTATTATTTTTTTTTTTTCTCGGTCCTGCTGTGCTCGGCGAGTCAGCCGAAGTTGCTATCGCCGTTAGCCCTGTTTTTGTTGTCACTTTTTTTTCTCTACAACAATAATGCTCCCTGCGGACTGTCGGGTGAAGATAGAGATGGACGACTACGGCGAGGGGGCGTGTGGAGTAGCTTCGGAGTCTCTGGTGAGGGGTAGAGCCCAACGGGAACCAGCCGCCGTTGGAAAAGATGATTTTCATGGCGACAGACATGGCGGCGCCTTCCTCACATCAAGCCCGGTGTCCATCAAGACGCCTAGATACACCGGTAAGGCTGACTGGGAAGCTTTCCACGCGCAATTTGAACTTTTAGCCGATGCTGCCGGATGGTCAGTGAAGGTCAAAGCGCTGCAGCTTGCGATGTGTCTGGCGGACGGTCTTGTTTGTTGCTGCTTAGCCCAGAGGACAGGGGGGACTATGTTGCCCTAGTGGGGGCACTAAGGAGGCGTTTTGGACTATGTGTTAAGCCGGGGTTAATGCGCTCGGAACTCTGCAATAGGCGCAGGAAGCCGGGGGAGACGCTGCGGGCCCTGGCCAACGATATCGAAAGCCTGTCTCGGCGAGCATACGCCCACATGCCGCCAGCCGTGCAGAGCGAACTCGCTCGGGATCAGTTTCTCCAGGCCCTTTCCCCTACAGAACTGCGCATCCAGACCCAGCTAGCCCACCCGCAGACTTTGCAAGAGGCCTTGGAGATGGCCATAGAGAGGGAGCTGGTGTGGGCTGGAGCAATCGACGATCATCCTGCTCCTCAGCCGATGGTGAGATCGGCAAGGGAGAGGAGTGAGGACTCACAGAAGCCAGCCTGGGTGGACGAGCTCACTGAGCTCGTCCGCGCTGTCTCTATGCAGGCGGACCGCCGCCCCCCGTCTCGTCGAGAGCAGAGGGTCTGCTGGGGCTGCGGGCAGCCTGGCCACCTTGTCAGAGAGTGCCCTACAACGGTGAGAGCCCAGGGAAACGGGTCAGGGTCCGCGTAATTGGGGAGACGCGAGGCCCTGCCCCCTTACCCCCGCCGTCGTCGTCTGGAGGAGCCCATCATCACAGCCGGGGGGGCGGGGCTCCACCCCCCCCAGAAGCAGACGACAACATCCTGGAGCCTGTTGTCGTGGTGGGGCGGACCTGGGCGGGGGACTTTTGTCATGTTCCTGTCACTGTTGAGGGGGTGGCCTGTTTGGCTTTAGTCGATACGGGGTCTACTGTGACCCTGGTGAGGCCAGACATTTTGCCGACCTGGACGGTACTCCAACCTACAACTGTGCAGCTCCGCACAGTCACGGGGGAGAGGGCCCCCATGAAAGGGAAGGGGTTGTTGTCCATCTGCGTAGGGGGAAAGACTGTCCTCCACCCAGTGTGGGTAGCCGCTGTGCAGGACCCCTGTATCCTAGGGTTGGACTTCCTGCGGTGTACAGGCTGCCAGCTGGACCTGGAGAAGGGGGCGATTGGCTTCCAAGGAGGGCCCACAGTCTATATGGCCCCGCCAAACACCTCCTACATCCGGCCCCAACCGACAACAGCTCAGATGGACCAGTCACACGTCACCGGCCCCCTTCACCCCCTTGCAAAAACCTTCCAACCACCCTGTCTTCCTGATCCCTGTCCATTGTCTCAGTCCTCCTCCCGCAACCCATCTCCCTCCCTCCCACCCCCTTGTGTCAATGTTTCGGCCCCTACAGACTACTCCCTTGCCACTCCAGCACCCCACCTCATGAGCCTGGGCCCCTTCCCCTGCCCTGCCCAGCTTCCTCAGACAGGTGAGAAGACTGTGCTGTCGACTGTGCGGGCAATTTGGCAGGGGCACTGTGATGGACTAGACCCTCAACAGCAGGAGCAGCTGTGGCTACTACTGGCAGAGTTTAAGGACAGCTTTGCCTTGAATGAGAGCGATGTGGGTCAGACGCACCTGGTGCAGCATGAGATCGACACTGGGGATGCCAGGCCCATCAGAATGCGCCCGCGTCGCCTGCCCTTGGCCCGCCAGGAGGCTGCGGACCAGGCGCTGTGGGAGATGCAGCAGGCAGGCCTCATAGAGCCCTCAGATAGTCCCTGGGCAGCAGCCGTGGTGATGGTGCCTAAGAAGGGGGGTAAGTGGAGATTCTGTGTTGACTACAGGCCACTTAACGCAGTGACGAGGAAGGACTCCTACCCCATCCCGCGCATTGATGAGGCCTTAGATGTCGTAGCTGGGTCGTCCTGGTTCTCCTCACTCGATCTCCGCTCTGGCTACTTCCAGTGCCCTCTCGCCCCGGACGCCAGACCCAAGACTGCATTCTGCACTAGCAGAGGATTGTGGCAGTTTCGGGTCCTCCCTTTCGGCCTCTGCAATGCACCTGCGACCTTCGAGAGGCTGATGGACAGAGTGCTCGCCGGCATCCCCCGGCAGCAGTGTATCGTCTACCTGGACGATATACTGGCACACGGGGGCTCCTTTGAGACAGCACTTGCCTCACTGCGTCAGGTTCTGGAGAGAGTAGCTGCGGCGGGCTTGAAGCTCCATCCTGATAAGTGCCATTTCCTGAGGAGAGAGGTAACTTTCCTTGGGCACAGGGTGGGGGGAGAAGGCATTAGCACCATGGAGGACAAAGTGCAAGCTGTCCAGGACTGGCCCACCCCCACTGACACCAGACAGCTGAAAAGCTTCCTCGGACTGGCGTCTTACTACAGACGCTTTGTGAGGGGCTTCTCCTGTGTGGCCGCTCCCCTGTTCCGCCTGCTACAGAAGGACAGGGAGTTTGTGTGGGCAGAGGATTGCCACTCTGCTTTCGAGACACTCAAGGGAGCTCTCACCAAAGCCCCGGTGCTCTCCCCTCCTGACCCTGCCCTGCCCTTCATCCTGGACACGGACGCTAGTAACGTTGGCAATGGCGCCGTGCTGGCACAGGAGGGGCCGGAAGGGGAGCGGGTGGTGGCGTACTACAGCAGGACATTTAACAAAGCTGAACGCCGCTACTGCGTCACTCGTCGCGAGCTGCTGGCTATCGTTAGAGCTGTACGCCACTTCAAGTATTACCTCTGTGGCCTGCGCTTCACTGTAAGGACTGACCACTCCGCGCTCCAGTGGCTCATGTCTTTCAAGGAGCCAGAAGGGCAGGTCGCACGGTGGATCGAGGAGCTGCAGTCCTACAGCTTCAGTGTGGTGCACAGGGCAGGGGTACGCCATACTAATGCAGACGCCCTCTCCCGACGCCCCTGCAGTCAGGATGACTGCCGCTACTGTGAAAGGATGGAGAGCCGTGAGAAGGAGCTGTGCAGCCAGGAGGAGGGATCTTCTGCGGTGGAGGTGGCGTCCCCAGTCTGCTGTGAGCTCCGGGAGGTCGACACCGCAGGATGGAGACGGCAGCAGGAGGAGGACGCAGACCTTCGACCAGTGCTCCAGTGGTTGGACCAACAGCGGCGGCCCCCATGGGAAGAAGTGGCCGTTCTCTCCCTGGTCACCAAGGGACTGTGGGCTAAGTTCGAGGCCCTGCGACTGTGGGATGGCGTGCTTCAGCGGGCCTGGAAGGAACCCGCCACCGGAGAGGTGAGGTGGCAGGTGGTGGTGCCTCACTCTCTGCGTGGGGAAGTGCTTCAAGCGGTCCATGGTGCCGTGGGCTCAGGGCACTTTGGGGTGACAAAGACCCTGCGTCGCCTCCGCCTTGGCTTCTACTGGGGGCAGCACAAGAGGGACGTCGAGGACTTCTGTCGCCGCTGTGATGGCTGCACAGCCCGAAAAGGCCCCACTGAAAGGTCCCATGCCCAGCTACAGCAGTTCCCTGTGGGGTCCCCTATGGAGAGGGTTGGGGTGGATGTGGTGGGCCCGCTACCCTGCACAGAGAGGGGGAACAAGTATGTCCTCACGGCCATGGACTATTTTACCAAGTGGCCGGAGGCGTACGCTCTGCCTGACCAGGGGGCGGAGACCATAGCGGACGCTTTGGTCGGGGGGATGATTAGCCGTTTTGGGGCAGCGGAGTCCATCCACAGTGACCAGGGGAGAAATTTTGAATCCCGTGTCTTTGCGGCTTTATGTAGCAGGCTGGACATGCAGAAGAGCCGTACTACCCCCCTGCACCCACAGAGTGACGGCTTGGTGGAGCGATTTCATCGCTGTATGGAGCAGCAGCTGGCCATTGTCTCGGCTGAGCATCAGCGGGACTGGGACAATCATCTGCCTCTGGTGTTAATGGCATACAGGTCAGCTGTCCAGGAGTCGACGTCCTGCACGCCTGCTCTGCTGATGTTGGGCAGGGAGCTTCGCACCCCAGCTGACCTGGCGTTTGGCCGGCCGCCCGATTCTCCCCCTGTTCCTCCCGGCCCAGAGTATGCCAGGAGACTCCAGGACCGCCTGGAGACGGCTCACTCCTTCGCCAGGGGACAGCTGCTGAGCGCAGGGGTGAGGCAGAAAAGGAACTATGATGTGCGTTCCCGTGGCAGGCACTTTGAGGCTGGGGAGCTGGTCTGGACCTACAGCCCGCAAAGAAAGAAGGGAAGATGCCCAAAGCTCGATAGCGAGTGGATCGGGCCATGCAGGGTCCTTGAGAGGATGGGGGAGGTGGTGTACAGGGTCCAGCTACCACCTCGGGGAAGGAGGGTGGCTCTCCACAGAGACCGGTTGGCCCCTTATCGAGGCACCGCCACCCCTCAACCTACTCCAGCGAGCCCTGCAGCTCCCCGCACCGTTGCGAATGGGCCCCGGACACGCACACCTCAGTGTTCTGGCCCTGGGTCCCCACCTAACCCTAACCTTGTCTCCCATCCCTGTCGATCACCACAGTCAGCAACTTGGCCCCCAGCCCCGCCCCTCCCTTTCCCCCTGCCCGCCCCCGGGCCTGACACTCGTGGGCCCCTCTCGCCCCCAGGCGCTTCTCCCCAGCCCCCCGTGGCCCCAACGCGACCTCGTAGGGAGAGGAGAGCGCCGGGTCGCTTCCGAGACTTTGTTTGTTCCCTCGAGGACGAGGAACTTTGAAGGGGGGAGGCAATGTAGCGACCCTGGGACAGTTAAATAGTTTGTGTGTTATGTGTTACATTATATTTCGTTGTCCGTTATGCCAGTTGTTCTATGTGCATGTATTGTAATGTTATTCTTGTCAATCAGCATGGGGGGCGAATCATTAGGTCAGCTGGGGGAGGGCCTTGGAAGAACAGGAGGGTGGGGGCCTGCACGCGAGTGAGGCCGTGTTGCCGGGGTAACCGGGGTTTGTCTGGGTCCGGTTTTTCAGCTGTTGGTTACAATGTTGTTACAATGTTACGGGTTTCTGTGACCTGGCTTTTGGTCCATTAAAAACTACCTTCAACTAATGACTCGACATGATTATGTCACCGGCGAGGTCGTTACAGTACCCTCACTGGAGAACAAGACACCGAGGTACTTGAACTCCTTCACTTGGGCTAAGGACTCATAAATAACGATAATCGGGTTAAATAACTTCACATGGTGTGTCTGGTGTGTTTCCAGCATTCGTAGTGTTGATCAGCAGAGAAATAGTCCACCAAGACGTTGAGGTTGCTTAGCAACCAGAGACTCTGTCCATGCAAGTGAACGGAGCGTTCACTCTTCGTCATAACTATCAAACCCAACATCCTTCACATTCACCGAGCGAACATTATGAAAGTAAAATGCACATTTCTCGCTAAAAATGTTTCCATAAACGCATTTAATGGCGTAACTATGTTACTATTTCCACCCCCAGAATAAAGAAAGATGTCGGCCGTATGCTTCTGTGCAAGGGTCACTACTCTCTGTCGGTGACGTCGGGTCAAGCTCCACGCTGATTGGCTATCGTGGCTAAGCGTCACGCGTTGGAGCGTTGAAAGTTCTGAACTCCGGGAGTTGGTGCTTTACGGCACAGACCCCCAAACGCGGAACCGGCTCGATATAAACACAAGTAACTAAGGGATTGTTATATTCATCATAGATCAGCCGACTAAAAAGAGACAGAGAAACCCAATGTCGGAGGAACAGAAGAAGAGAAAAGGGAGACTGACCGACAGAGAGGCCAGACACGAGTAAACGTTGAGCAAGCTTTTCAGGAATAGCGTGAACTGAAAGAAAAAGAAGACTGCAAATCAGACGCCGACTCGGCCGTGTTGCTTTTGAAATTTAAAGTACCTTTGGGTGAACTTTGTCTTCGTGGTATTCTTGATGTTGATAGTCTCTGTACAAATGTGTTTGCTCAACCATTTTGTTGTGAGCCCTGTAAAAATTGTTTTCTCGACCGTTTTGTTGTGAGCCCTGTATGTTTCTAGCTTGCTTGGTTGCAACCATATAAACACCTTTGTTTCCATGGGTGTTTTGCTGTTCGTCCGTCTCGTCCCCCAGATACAGACTGAATCCCCGAATCCAGGTTCTTGTTTATTTAGATTATTATGTTGGCCAAACCTCTTACACTGATTGTTCTGTTCAACCTAAGATATAACAATTATAATCTAGGATATACATTCTCCCCGTCAACTATAAAAAAGGATGGATTTATGTTTATTGCAATACAAATACACCTTTTTAAAAATGTATAACCTTGCCTACACTTTATCAACATCTACTTCGGACATGGCTCCACGCATTCGCCGGCTTCTTTGAAAACAAATGCACATGGCTCGCGTAGAAGTGCATGGGGAAGGGTCGTCAACGAGTTGTTACGACAGTGTTGTGAAATATCTACTACGAAGCTGTAGGGGGCGCTGTGTAGAGAAATGTGCGTGCCAAAACCAAGAAAACAGCCAAGAAATGTCCGAAGTTGCATAGTGGGCCTTTAACAGGAATGGTGCGTTTTAATATCCATCCGTCTCGGAGCTCCGAGGACGTTGCCTAGCGACACGCACAAACACGCCCCTTTTCCTCGGAAGTCGATCTCGCCATCTCGTTTGAACTCAGCGGTGACCGAGCGAGGCTTCCGAGATAGAATTGAAGATGGATGCGCCCAGTGTGACATGTAGTGAACTGTTTTCATTGTGTTTGGACCGCTTTGGTGGTTTAAATCGCAATTTCAATCACTCGTATTGCTGTAATAACTTACATATGCAGAAGATACATTGAAACATGAAATGAAGGGAAAATTTTAGAAGTTCAAATGGCTGCGTTTTCGTACGGTGAAAACGCACCGTTTCATTTATATTATTTCGTAGTCCTGAAATAATATAAATGAAAATAGTAATAGTAGTCGGCCAATGCTACCGCAACAATAGCTTTCCGGGTGGCGTCCATGTTTTTCTCCGACGACCTACGCTCAAAACATAATAAAACGATTTTAGTGTGGGCGTGGCGTCCGATCCGAGATCCGAGTCGGCTCGCAGAGAATACTCGAACGCACAGTAACTATAATGGAGTGGCGAAGTCACGCCCCTGTTCCGGTAAAGCTCATGGGACCTATGAGATCGAAAAATATGAATGGGTGTCAATGGAGAGAAAATAATTATTTTCTGGTCCCAGTCTTGCCCTATATGCCCTGGTTTACACATATGTTGTTTGTGGATTTAAATGATAATTTTTCATGCAAAGAAAACAAAAAAAATTCGTGAAGAAGAAAAAACAGCTCTTCGCTGCTCTCGACGCATATGATATACGTCACCACACCCGCACTTGGAACTCGGCACAGAGATGGCGATCTCTCTGCTCCACTTCACCACTTTTTTTCAAGGCGAGGATAAAAGCATAGAAAGAGGTGAAAACCACTATAAGTTGGGGCATGTGGAGAGTTTTAGTTATGTGCCATCTCTATGTGCCATCTCTGTGCCGAGTTCCAAGTGCGGGTGTGGTGACGTATATCATATGCGTCGAGAGCAGCGAAGAGCTGTAGTTCACAAAGCGGCCTCACATAAAACCTAAAATTATCAAACTTCTTCACGAAAACTTTTAGTTTCCTTTGTACGAAAAATTATCAATTAAATCCACAAACAACATATGTGTAATCCAGGGCATATAAAGACTGGGACCAGAAAATAATTATTTTCTCTCCATTGACACCCATTCACATTTTTCGATCTCATAGGTCCCATGAGCTCTACCGGAAGGGGCGTGACTTCGCCACTATAGGCGATGCAGACAAATACAAATTAAAATATAGCTGCGAGCAGCAATGTGGGTGTCAAGCATAATGGGACTCGGTAGGCTAATTGCCGGATGGACGTAATCGGCCAGGGGGCTACATGACGGCCGTCTCGGAAATCGGCAATACCGACAGCCGGTGGGATGAGCATTATGCGAGTACGCGTCAATGTTTACCAAATGGGAAAAGGACCCCACCTAGAGGTAAGGGCGAAATACAGTCTGCCTGACAGAACAAATGTCACAAATACATAGGGGTATTCTGAACAATATCCCTAAAAGAGACACAATGTAAACAAGCATCCGTTCTGGAGGTGGTTCGTGAAGCATCTAATCCAGTGGGAATTGCAGTTTATATTGTAAGTGGGCGGAATGGTAAATATAGTCATTGTTGCATTATACATTAAGTACCGCTTGTCGCCACACGAGTGCAGTGTCTACCCATAAATGAGCGCCGTCAAGTTTGATTGGCTGTCACAGCCAAACGGTTTTGAATTTGAGAAAGCTGTTTGATACATTTGTTCAGCTTGGTCTGAAGATCATTTATACAACTTTCAACATGGAGGCCAAGTTCTGATGTTGCCATGAGAAATAATTTATAAGCTATATGGGGAGGTCTGGCAGTATCCTCAGACATTAAAAATAAGTTTGAAATGTATTCATGTGAAGAGAGAGGAGTTAAAACACGTCTTCATTAATTATAGCGCCCCCTAGAGGTCAATGGTCACCAAATTCATTCAGTGTAACCGTGATGGAGTCATGGGTCTATGTTCAAGGTTGGTTATGATATGTCAAAGGGCTGCTGAGATATGGGCTCACTTCCTGTTTGGCGACTTGGCGGTCAAATTTGATTGGCTGTAGCGGGCAAACAGTTTTGAATTTGACAAATCTATTCGATGTTTTGTATCAAGCATGGCCGGAAGATCATGTGTGCCAAGTTTCGAGATGATTGGACAAGATTTGTGATAGAAGTAGCATTTTGGAGGTTTTTGACATAAACCAACATTGGGAAAATCCATCATGGCGCAAAATCGTCATAGGGTGCGTTGAACTCGGCTTGGACCAAGGAATCTAATGATACCTGGTTTGTGAATATTGGATGAATGGGTCAAAAGTTATAAACATGAATGCGTGTGCAACTTTGACCTGTTGGTGGCTAGTGACCTGACATTGGCTTAATGGGCTAATGGGGCTGTCCTGAACCAGTGTGCCAAATTTCACAACTTTTCGCCAAGCGGTTCTATGGGCTGCCATTGACTCCCCCTGAAGGATAATAATAGGAATTCATACAAAAACAATAGGTTGTCTCTCAACTTTGTTGCTTGACACCCAATTAATGATTTAGTTTGTATGACCTTTTTTTAATTATCGATCTATTTAATCGGTAACATGAATATACGGTATTTATTTTACCACCCGGAAACATAATACTTCTACTTCCGGTTGGCTCTACCCTCATTCACCGAAGATGGCGAGCGGAGGGGGGCACGTCGCGGCGCTCTGGACTGAAGTGAACCGCTGTGGGCAGAATGGAGACTTTGCCAGGGCTCTCAAGGCAGTCAATAAAAGTAGGTGTTTGGGATTAAACGTCCACTTGTTTGACACAATGATCGGATTGTTAGAAGTAGTTGTAATTGTTGTTAGGGCGCCAATCACTGGGTAGAACCAGCTGTTAGCATAGCGATGCTAGGTACAGTTAGCCGTTCATTTCAGGTGGCAAACGTGTTTAAACACTGATTGGATGTTTCTGTTACGTGAGTGTGGATGGGTGATCTGTCAATTCTGCTTCCAACTTACCATTGAGGCTATTGGATGGTGTTTCTGTCCTGAGCCGTGATGGACAGTTTGTTCTCCTGGCGGACCAATGACGTGTCCATAGTGGAGGGGCTCTTTAGGGTGAATCTCTGGTCGCCTTGACCCTCCAATCCGCACCTGGTTCAGTTTAACTGCATGTGAAAACTTGATACTGATAGGTTACTCTTATTTTAGGGTTGCTTCGCTGTATTTCATTTTTTCGGTCATGTACTTTCTGCTCTGATATCCTTCTCTGGCGTCTGTTGTGGTCAACCTAACGATTGTTAGTGCTTGGCACTTGGTTCTATGAACGTACCTACAGCGATATATTGTTTATCACCTTCTGATAATTGCACTTATTGTAAGCAGCTTTGGATAAAAGCGTCTGCTAAATGCCCTAAATGTGTGTTACACAGACCGTGTTCTTGTCTTTGGCCAGGAGTATGTTTTTAGCACATTGTCTTTCAATGGATCTGAGGGCTATTCTCAGTACTTCATCATATTTTCACCAAACTGTCTTTCAGTTCTGCACGAAGCCAAGGATGACATCACAGCCCTCCACTGTAAAGTCGTCTGTCTTGTTCAAAACAGCAGCTTCAAGGAAGCCTTAAATGTGATGAACAACTACTCTAAACTGCTTGGCAAGTAAGTGATCACCGTCACTTTATGTCAGCTTAATCGTTTGTTGTTTCACCCTCTTGAGAACGCCACAACTAACTAAAGCATCCCTTTTTGTTTTCTCAATGTTCTCGCTGCGTTGTGCTACGCTGTGTGTGACCCTCCTCTTCCTCAGTGACCTGGTGGTGTTCGAGAAGGCGTACTGTGAGTATCGTCTGAACCGGGTGGAGAGCGCCCTGAAGACCATCGAGGCAGCCTCCGAGCAGACCGACAAGCTGAAGGAGCTGTACGGCCAGGTGGTGAGTTCCCACACCTCCAGAGACCTCTTCGTCCTCTCTTGAGGAGGATAGAAGTCCTGTTCAGTGGCCTACTGGTCTACCTTGAGGCTAGGGTGAGGTGAAGTGTTTTGGAGGCTTATTACATATTCCTGACAGGTCACAGCTAGTAAGCGATTGAACAATTAATAGTTTATTTTTTCCAATCCTGCCTATGTATACAATCCTGTATGTCATTATTCCAATTGAACCAGCTCTCGCTCCATTTCCATACATATGTTTGGCAGATCAGATCTTTATGAGCCTGTAATGCCAATGTGACATTTCAACCAAAAACTGCAATCTGCTGCTAATAAAATCTCCTTGTAGTAATAATGTTCATGACATTATTCATTACCTACAACCTACTGTTGGTGTGCTGCCATTCATTTCTTCACATGGTGGTGGTGTGCCCCGGCCTCAGAAAGGTTGGGCACCACTGGCCCGGTCGAGGTGGGATGTGATGTAACGAGGTGTTCCTTCCCCAGCTCTACAGATTGGAGCGCTACGACGAGTGCAAGGCGGTGTACACGGACCTGATCAGGAACTCCCAGGATGAGTACGAGGAGGAGAGGAAGACCAACCTGTCCGCCGTGGTAGCGGCCATGAGCCAGTGGGGCGAGAGCTCTCCGGTGAGTCTGCTGCTGAAACGACCTCACAGTCAGACGCATGTTGGAGGGTGGGGGGGGGGGGGGGGGGGGGGGGGTGGTTAACACCGGCGTACAACGCTGAATCAACTGTTGACATTCAGACTCATTGTTGAGTGGGAGACAGAGGGGTAGAGACTGGGGGAGACGGACGGATGGACGGACTGACTGAGAGAATGAGAGGGGAAGAGAGAACAAGACTGGGATAGACAAGTAGATGAAGAAAGAGAGGGGTAGAGAGAAAGACTGTAGCTAAGTAGTC
The DNA here is from genome assembly GCF_026213295.1 of Gadus chalcogrammus. Classification (NCBI taxonomy): domain Eukaryota; kingdom Metazoa; phylum Chordata; class Actinopteri; order Gadiformes; family Gadidae; genus Gadus; species Gadus chalcogrammus. The sequence continues at coordinate 9,496,014 of NC_079421.1, read as the reverse complement.
AATGGCGTCCCTGTACTGATGTTTTGTTCCTCCTACAGGAGGACCTGGGACTCTCTGAGACGACGTATGAGCTGTGCTACAACGCAGCCTGCTCCCTGATTGGTCAGGGACAGCTCACCGAGGCCCTCAATAAACTAAAGCAAGCCGAAGGTGAGTCCGGTCTCCTTCTGGTCCTCTTTCACTACTTACCGCGTTAGTTTTGTTGAACTCTGACCTTGACAAGAACTCAATCTCTCTCTTTTTGGCAGAGCTCTGCAGAGTCTCCTTTGCTGACGATACTGTAAGTCTTCTGTTTTATGCATTCATTATTTTTTATTTAATAATAATAGATTCAATTTATATAGCGCTTTTCTCACACTCAAAGCACTTTACATAGGGGCACAACAATAGATAAATAAGAACAACTTTTAGAGTTGATGGGGCTAGGGTTGATGGGTGATCTAGGGGTAGGCAGAGGAGAAGAGATGATTCTTGAGGCGGGACTAAAAGATGGTGAGGGACTCAGAGTCACAAATATGTTGGGGGAGGGAGTTCCAGAGCCTGGGAGCTGCCCTGGAGAAGGCTCTGTCACCAAGGCTGTGGAGTTTTGATGTGTGGATGGAGAGGAGACCGGCATAGGAGGATCTGAGGGCCCGGGGGGGTTGGTAGAGGGAGAGAAGGTCAAAGAGAAATGGGGGGGCCAAATGGGGGAGGGCTTTGTAGGTGAGGACCAGGAGTTTGTAGTGGATCCAGTGTGAGATGGGGAGCCAGTGGAGATTCTTGAGGACTGGGGTGATGTGAGGAGACGGGCTGCTGCATTCTGGACCAGTTGGAGTCTGTTGATTGAGGTGGTGGAGATGCCGGCGAGGAGTGAATTGCAATAATCAAGGCGGGAGGAGATGAAGGCATGGATGGGTCTTTCTGCAGGGGGTGGGGTGTGAGGGAGTATCTGATCTTTGCGCTATTACGGAGGTGATAGAAGGAGGTTTTGAAAGTGTGGGGTTCAAGGGAGAGGGTGGAATCAAAGATTACGCCAAGGTTGCAGGCCTGGGGGGAGGGGGAGACCATGGTGCCGTCAATAGTGAGTGTGGGGGGGTTTGCAAGTTTACTGAGGGTGGAATTGGAGCCAATGAGGAGGAGTTCAGTTTTGTTGCTGTTAAGTTTCAGGAAGTTATTATGCATCCAGAGAGTAAGTGAAGACAGGCAGGATTTAATGTGGGAGAGGGGGGGGATTTGGTGCTGAGGTAAATCTGGGTGTCGTCGGCGTAGCAGTGGAAGTCCATGGAGAAATAGCGGAGTAACTGACCAAGGGGGAGGAGGTAAATGATGAAGAGGAGGGGGCCCAAGTACAGAACCTTGGGGAAGGCCTTGTGTGACGGTGGCTGTGGCAGATGTGTGGTTGTGGAGGGAGATGAAGTGAGATCTGTTGGAGAGGTAGGAGTGAAGCCAGCTGAGTGCAGTACCTTTGATACCGAGGTTGCTGAGTCTTGTGAGCAGGATGTTGTGGTTTACGGTATCGAAGGCTGCACTCAGGTCAAGGAGGATGAGGAAGTTGAGGGAACCAGAGTCGGCAGAGGTGAGGAGGTCATTGAGGAGGGCGGGTTCTGTGCTGTGGAGGGGGCGGAAGCCAGATTGGAGGGGTTCGAAAAGGTTATTGGCGTGGAGATGGGACTGGAGTTGTGTGGTGACGATGCGTTCAAGGGTCTTGGAGAGGAAGGGGAGGTTGGAGATTGGGCGGTAGTTACTGAGGGAGGAGGGGTCGAGGCCAGGTTTCTTGAGGGTGGGGGTGACGGCAGCAGATTTGAAGGCAGAGGGGACAGTTCCATGGGACAGTGAGGAGTTAGAGAGCTTAGTGAGGTAAGGGCGAAGAACTGGAGGAATGAGTTACAGGTCTTCCCGACGGAGCAGCTAGCGTTAGCCGCCACTCGATAGATGAGCGGGGGGGACCCACTAGCAGGATTCGGGAGGCGAGTGGATGAAAGTTTATTTAAGCGTAAGCTTACATTGTGATGTTTAGCAGTGGGGTCCTGTTGGGAGGGTGAAGCTTATGTGTGGGGCTGTTTTGAAGCTGTTTTTCTGGTAGAGAATCTATCTTGATGACTTGCTGTCTCTCCCGACACGCTTACCCTCACAGGACATGACGGAGGAGGACATTGAGTCGGAGCTGGCCGTCATCCACTCCCAGATGGCCTACATCATGCAGCTACAAGGACGCACAGAGGAGGCTCTGCAGCGCTACAATCAGGTCATCAAGCTCAAGTGAGTCAGGAACACCGTGAGGCGGCGTCGAATTGAACTGTGCGGAACGACCGTGTTATACTGCTGTTTGATGCAACAGAACGTGAACTTTCAAGTTCACCAGTACAACAATAAGTCTGATTCTGTATTTTGACTTTATGTCCGGTTAGCCTCAGAGTGGTACTTGGTTTATTAGAGGGCCACTCCCTGTGGGTACTGTAAATAAACTTCTCTGTGCAACAACACTGAAGAAGCTCAGCCTAAGGATGTTGAATGCTGAAGTGTTAACACGGTCCCTGGTTGTCCCTGCAGGCCGTCAGACGTCGGGCTCCTCGCTGTTACTGCCAACAACATCATAACGATAAACAAGGTGAGAGAAAGACCCCACCTTGTGACTACGGTTAAGGGCTGATTATGGTCCCACATCTAGGACCACACAGACGCTTCGACAGTCGTGAACCTGTTTTGGTTCTGTCGGGATTTAGTGAGCGGAACAATCGCAGCCCTTGCTGCTGCATCACCTCGACAGAAGGTCAGAATTTTTGGGAGGCGCACTTCCGGCCCTTGCAGTGGACGCAAGGACGTAACGGGGCCGTATAATCTGCCCTTTACGCTCTCCCGCTTAAACCAACCACGCCCTCTTCAGCATCATAAGAGGGTTAATGGTACGAGGTCCTGTGGGTAATGGGAGTACTAACGTCTGTCTGTCTGTCCCTCCCTCAGGACCAAAACGTGTTTGACTCTAAGAAGAAGGTGAAGCTGACGAGCACGGACGGGGTGGAGCACAAGCTGGCCCGCAGGCAGCTGCAGGCCATCGACTTCAACAAGGCCCTGCTGGCCATGTACACTAACCAGGTAACCCTAGCGACCATGTAACCGTAGCCACCACATTGTAACTAGAGACGGGGTAACCCTAGCGACTATGTTACTGTAGCGACCGGGTAACCTTGGCAGCCATGTAACCACAGCAACTGGGTCACCGTAGCGACTGGGGTCACCATAGCAACCATGTTACCGTAGCGACCGGGTTACCGTAGTGACCGGGTATACCTAGCGACTGGGTTGACGATCCCTAGCGACCAGGTTACTATCCCAACATCCTTCCTATGAAAGTGCTCACTGAGTCAGACGTCTCAGTGTGAGAGTGTGAAGCCCCAGGGCCATCAGAACTGACCAGGGCTGTGTCTCTGTCTCCAATAGGCGGAGCAGTGCAGAAAGCTGGCGTCGGGCCTCCAGACCCAGAACCCCGGGCAGCCCCGGCCCGTCCTGGTGCAGGTGGCCCAGCTGTGCAGAGAGAAGCAGCACGGCAAAGCCATAGAGCAGCTGCAGGTAGAACACACACACACACACACACACACACACACACACACACACACACACACACACACACACACACACACACACACACACACACACACACACACACACACACACACACACACACACACACACACACACACACACACACACACACACACACACACACACACACACACACACACACACACACACACACACCCCCCTCTCTCTCTCTCTCTCTAACTATGGGCATAATACACAGCATACTGTGCTGCCTTGGTGCAGGTAGAAGCAACACACACCTGTACAGCCCTTGTGACCGGTCCGTCTCTCTCTTGAAGCAATTCGCAGAGCAGCATCCGGAGAGTGCGTCCGGGATCAAGATGACCATGGCACAACTGTACCTGACTCAAGGTGCGCCTCTTAAAGTGACACTGCATGCATTCAACTGCATATTTGCACAAAGTCTCAAAAGAGCCATACACACAGATGACAACAATGAAAACACGCTGGTAACAATAATGATCTTATTTTGTTTGGTAGGTCATGTCACGAAAGCCTGCGACATCCTGAGGTCGATCGAAGATTTCAAGCACAAACAAGGAATGGTACGTTTAAATCGAATGCAATACTCGATACGATTTATCAAAGCTTCTCTCATCCATCACATAACGTCATGCCACCGTGCCAAGATGCCAGCGTCGCTATGGGAATCAAAAGAACAAGAAGCAATTATATTCATGAGTGGACGATCTTCAACTTCAGAGCGCTGGTTTCAGACTCCAGACTGTATCACGTGACTGCATCACGTGACACGCTCAGCTGCCAGGGACCAATCAAATGTCTCCTCTTCCCAAGGTGTCGGCCCTGGTGTCCATGTACAGCCACGAGGAGGACATCGACAGCGCCATTGAGGTGTTCAGCCAGGCCATCCAGTACTACCAGTCCCAACAGGTAGGGGGCATCACCGTGTCTCAGCGGACCTCAGGTCAGTCCTGGTCACCTGGGGTCGGTCTGTGGGGAAGGGGTGGAGAAGACTACTCTTGGAGAGTCTGCTCCAGTGTTTCCTAAACTTTGGGTGGCGCAAATGTTGTACCCTGACCCGTTCTGTTCTCTCTCTCACTCCCTCCCTCCCCCATTCTCTCTCTCTCTCTCTCTCTCCTACTCTCAGTCCGGCTCCCCAACACATCTGGCCCTCGTCCGCGAGGCCGCCAACTTCAAACTGAAGCACGGCCGGAAACGAGAAGCCATCAGCGACCTGGAGCAGCTCTGGAAGTACGTAGTCCCGGCTCTGTTTATCGTGTTTAGAAGGAGGAGATGGGAGGTGTATTAATCCATGACACTCACTGTGGTGTGGAGAATCCAGAGGAGAAATTACCACTTTACCTCTTAACTGATCTCTGGCCTTTTTGAGATGTCCTGTGTGTTGCTTCATGATGTCCTATTTGTTTCATGTCTACCATGTGTGTGTTTCTTTGTGTATACTATGTGTGTGTTTCTCTGTGTTTAGATGCCCTGTGTTTTACTTCATGTCCGCCATGTGTGTGTTTCTTTGTAACCAGGCAGAACCCCAAAGACATCCGCATGCTGGCCCAGCTGATCTCAGCCTACTCTGTGGTGGACGCAGACAAGGCCAAGTCGTATCCCTTTAAAACAGTGATAACTTCCTTCATTCCTCCAAGTCGTATCCCTTTAAAACCGTGATCACTTCCTTCATTCCTCCAAGTCGTATCCCTTTAAAACCGTGATCACTTCCTTCATTCCTCCAAGTTGTATCCCTTTAAAACAGTGATAACTTCCTTCATTCCTCCATGTCGTATCCCTTTAAAACCGTGATCACTTCCTTCATTCACGCTAGATGTATTGACGTGTGGCGTTCACAGCAGAAACCAGGATCTGACTTAAAAAGCTTGAAAACTAAAATGATTATACAATGAGAGGCAGAAATGAGGGGTAAATGTAAGCTATAATATTAACCTCTACGGTAAGACTTCAGGAAATAAGGGAACCCTGACAGCATATGCAGCATAACACTTTATATGCTGCATTATTAACCGTGTATCTAAAGATTCCCAAGAGGTATATATATTAATTTACATTTAGGAGACGCTTTTATCCAAAGCGACTTATAATAAGTACATTTGTGAGAAGAAAGAGAAACAACAATTTATCTCTGTCGGTACAGTAAGGATGTTTGTAGAACCAAGTGCCAAGCACTAACGATCACTAGGTTAACCCATTCCCTGTAAACAACAAAGATAGCTAGTGTAAGATGCTACAACATGCTAAGTAGTGTTTTTTAAACAATTTTTCTGCATTCCTATGTGAAGGTTATATAAAGTGTAATGCGGCGTTAGTATGTGAATAGCGAGTCCTCACGGAGGCGGTACTCACGGAGGAGCCCACACCAGTGATCCTCAACCCGCCCCCCAGCCTCAGTAAACACCTGCCCTCGCCCGACTCCATGGCGCTGAAGGTGGACGTGGAGGAGCTTGAGAACTCGCACGGCGCCACCTACATCAGGAAGAAGGCGGCCAAGCCTGCGGGCGACGCAGTGCCCAAGGAGCAAGGGTAGGAGACCGCCGAGCTCTACCTAACTCAGGAGGTAGAGCGGGTCGACCTGTAGCCGGAAGGTTGCTGGTTCGATCCCCGGCTCCTCCTAGCTGAGTGTCGAGGTGTCCCTGAGCAATACGCCGCACCCTAACTGGTCTTGACGTGCTGGCTGTCGCCTTGCGTGGTAGACTCTGCCGTCGGTGTGTGTATATGCACTGTCGTGAGTCGCTTTGGATAAAAGCGTCCACTGAATGTAAACGAGACCGGCAGGCCTACGGACCTCGTGCAGTCACCCTGGGTTGTGGCCTGTCCTGTTAGCAGGAGGAGCTTTTATTAGTGTTTATTAAACCTTATTGCACTAGATGGGACTCGTGGAGATTAGAATCTCTTGGTTGAATCGACCTGGTCAAGAAAGCAGCATTAACATCCCAACAGGGCGACAGCGAGATGAAGCTACAACACTCTTATACCAGAGCGTAGATGAACCGCCGGTTTAGACATAAGACTGCAAATCCAATCCTTGAAGGTGCCATGGCATGAAAATCTCACTTTATGAGCTTTTCTAACATAAATATGAGTTCCCCTAGCCTGCCTATGTCCCCAGTGGCTAAAACTTACGTTCGGTATAAAACGAGCACTAGGTGTTCTGCTCGCCTTTGGAAAAAACGGAGGCTCCAGCGCGCTGATTTGGAATGTGGTTTCTTATGTCGTCACATTGCAGTAAGCTCCTCCCCTTACTCTGCCTGGCCCGCCCAGAGGCTTTGGCCCGCCATTGAGGTGTGTGTGTGTGTGTGTGTGTGTGCGCGCTGTAACGCAAGTGTTTCTTGTCGGTTCTTTGACGTCTCTTGTATTTTCACAACAAGACTGTAGTGGGGGTTATCTCAGCCATGGTTGAGAAGGAATTGGGGTAAAGGAACTTCGGCTTTGACTCCCTGAAGTACATAAACTGCGACATGCCGCCGGTTGCCGCGAGGCACCACCGCCGCGAAGCACCACCGCCCGGCAGCGGGCAGCCGGCAGCAGGCAGCATGTGGTTCAGTCTACTTCAGATGGATGTGGAAGCACCAGAGACGTCGCAGAACCAGACGAAGTCGTTTGTGATTCATAATATCTTCTGGAGGCGCACACAGCTTTAGGCCGTGATAATATGTATTATATGATATAGATATGTATTATATGACATTATTTAGATATAAAGCTCCAGGACTGTAACGCTAGTGTTGTACACTTCCTTGTTATTTGGATAACCGTTCTGCTTTTGGTGTTATGCGCCATAACTTATGGTGCATAACACGTCGGACTCACGTCTCTGGTATTTCCACAATGAGACTCGTAGTGGGGGTTATCTCAGCCATGGTTGAGAATGAATTGGGGGGGGGGAAAGGAACTTTGGCTTTGACTCCCACAAGACTCCCTTGGCGGCGAATGTCTCCTGCCAGTCTACTTCCGATTGCTGTGGAAGAACCAGGAACGTCGGAGAACCCAACGCGGTCGTTTGAGATTCATAATATCGGCTCACACAGCTTTTGGCCGTGATAATATATGTTATAGATGTCTATGTAGGCTATATGATATTATTTAGTAGAGCTCCAGGACTCCCGTGTGTTCTAGAACAGGGGTTTTCAAAGTGTGAGAGAGTGAGCCCCCCCTCAGAGAAAAAAATTCAGCTGAGCCCCCCCAATTTTTTTTTCTAAATACCTGTGTTTTGAAAGCTATTTTAATTATTTTACACATTTCAAACATCTCCGATCATAATTTTAAAACATTTGGAACATATTTTTGAAACATTTGAAACAAATTTTTTAACATATTTTTTAAACATATTTCTGAAACATTACATCTTTTTGCGTTTTTAAACAACAAAATGTAACAACTTTATCTAAGCATGTTTTAGCTTAACCTTTTTTAAATACATTTGAACATCTTAATCTGTAAACTGCCAGTTTACAGATTCATTCAGGGTCCCCGACTCTGAATTTTCTGAGTCGAATCAGATCTGCCTTTTCAGTCCAGAGATTCGACTATTCGGCGGGGTTTGTTTACCGGCGTTGCCGGTGACCTCAATTATTATAACCAACTGAAAACGACGCCGGTTTGAAACTAAAACTGTGATTCTGAAAAAAGTATAAATGCTATCAAAATTCCGTTTAGATAGTATTGAAGATACAAGTGTGTAGATTTGTTTAATGGTTTGAACGATGGTAAACGGTTGAAAAAGGAATGAGTTACGATGTCTAGAAGTAGGTGTATCAGAATGGGCTGACGTCTTCAATGAAAACAGCTGAAAACGAAGCAGTATGAAACTAAAACTGTGATTCTGAAGACATTTTAAATGATATCGAAATTCTGTTTCGATATTATTGAAGATACGTGCGTGTGTGTGCTAATCTTCTCGATGCCATTACCGTGCTACCACTTAAATTGGTATGTCTAGCAAAGGGTTCTAATTATGGTTGTAGAGCATAATTAGCATTTAGTATAACACCACAACAAATGCATAAAATCCCACTAATTCCCCCCAATAAACGGCCCTCTGTACGCCACACCGCCGAGCTGCTCCGGCAGGCAGCCGCAATTAATGGCAGAGCGCCACAAAGGGCCAATCTTGTGTAGATTTGTTAAATGGTTTGCACGAAGATAAACGGTTGAAAATTGATTTAGTTATGTTACTTCTACAGTTGAAGTACGACTGATGATTTGAATCATCGTCTTTCAGGGTTTTCTTCGGGTTTATTTTTTTCTCACGGCGCGCCCCCCCTGAAGAACTCTGGCGCCCCCCAGGGGGGGCGCGCCCCACAGTTTGAAAACCACTGTTCTAGAATATTTACAGAACACGGTTAAAGGCTGTGTGCGCCTCACCATTGCGATACATCCACTGTAAACAGCGCATGGTACCGTGGCTGCAAGCTGCTCAGGGCCACACCCCCACCCTCCGCCATGACCCGCCTCGCTCCTCCTCATTTGCATTATAGCTACAGACACCAAAACAGCGCATTTGGGGGAAGCTCAATGTGCGACTGGCTCGGAGTGGCTGTAACTCTGCACCACGGCTGAATTTCGGGAACGTCTTTGAATACTGTGTTGGTGGCCCACTAATAGCTTTATTAAGCATCCATAAAATAGCATGTCATGGCACCTTTAAGATTACAAATCCAATCAGTCTCCCAGCTCGACGGGCCGATTACACCGGCCAGTTGCTGTTCACTTAAGGCCGAGTGTTAGTGTTGTCCCACGTTACGTCTCGTTCAGGGTTTCTGCTCTGGTCTTTCTGAAATAGTGTTTACATCTATTTGCTACTTATTTGTCTCACACATGAAGTAACGGGTTTAATTATGGATCAGGATGATCTTGTTAATGTGTGTGCACCGTGTATTTTGTGCTGGAGGTATACTGTGTTTCATGTGTGTATCTGAGGTGATGTGGTCGTGATCCTACGTCTGATTCCTCCACAGAAACGTTGAAATCAAAAAGAAGAGGAAGAAGAAGAAGGGTGGGTTGCATCTGTTTCACATTCATTTAATTAATTAATATAGAACTGCTATTGGACGATCTCCATAAGCATTATATTTGAAGGCTGTGTTGCTTTGGTCCATCCCCATTAGCATTATGACTGAAGGCTGAGCTGCTATTGGTTGATCTCCTTTGGCATTATATTCAAAAACGGAGCTATACTGCTATTGGTCGATGTTGATCAGAAGTACATTAGTAAACAAGTCCTTCTTTCTTTTGGCTCCGTTCCGCTGCTGACCTGCCCTCGTTGTGGTTTTCCAGGCAAGCTGCCCAAGAACTTTGACCCCAAGGCGACCCCCGACCCCGAGCGCTGGCTGCCCATGCGGGAGCGGACGTACTACCGCGGCAAGAAGAAGGGCAAGAAGAAGGAGCAGGTCGGCAAGGGGACGCAGGGCACCACCGCTGGGGGCTCCGCAGACCTGTGAGTACCCTCCGTCTGGCCCCTGTCTGGCCCCCGTCTGGCCTCTGCGCTGGTTTAGTTCCTATTCCGGTAGAGCTGGACCAGGTTTAAAGGGGTGATGTCATGCAATGTTTGCTTCAGTCCACTGGGTTGGCTGGTAGACTGATCTATCCAGCACACGTCTAGGTGGACACACCTACTCGTGATGTCAGAAGAGGCAGATCTTTTAAAACGTCTCGTAACGGCTAATCACACTCACCCCTGGTGGTATATTATGTCACCTTTAACCAAGATGTATGTACGAAGGTCGGCTGACCAGGACTGCTCCTGATGAGCTGGCTGTCGCCTTGTTGAAATAAGTCCTAATGTAATGTAGGTGCAGTACTACATTATATTAGTTGGTTTTGATTTAATTAGGATTCTTTATGGGATGCTGAGATGCCCAGTGTTGAACATTTGATCAAAATCGATATCACTCTAATCCTTATGTATAATAATAAATGCTATATATTGGTTTAATCCTTATGTTATATGTTGGTTTAATCCTTATGTTATGTATTATATATACATAACACTTTGCTATATTATTCCATTATAATAAATGTTATATGTTTGTTTAATCATTATAATTTATTTGTTTAATCGTTACTGTTTTATTCATGTACTGGTTTAATTTATTTCCTTCCAGGGACGCCAGTAAGACTGCCAGCAGCCCCCCCACCTCCCCCCGCCCAGGCTCCGCCTCCAGCTCCGCCCCCGGGGCCTCCGGTGCGGTCCCACCCCGCCAACAGAAGCCCGCCACCGCCTCGGGCGCCACTCGCAAGAAGGTCCCGCAGAAGAAGAAAAAGAGCGGGAAAGGGGGCTGGTAGGACCGCGGGCCCAAGAGGATGCTGCGAAACTGACGGCGAGACGGAAGCAGTTTGGTTATTTTCTACAGACCATCCATTTAATGTGCGGCCGGAATGGCGGCCGTGCGTCTGTTTGCCGGCCGGAGGCGGGGCCAGCTGCCTCCGCCACTCAAGTGTTTTGTTTTTTATTTTTACAAAATGGCCTCCGAGCTCATTTGTGTTTCATTCATTTTTTCAGGAGAGCGTCGATCTTACTTTTGAGATATCTATGATTACACACCAAATCAAATCCCAAAGTTGACTTGAAGGTTGAACAGAAATGTCTTTCTTTTTGTTTGGTGTGTTTTTGGGAAACAAAACCGCATCCGTTTACAAAGTCGGCAGAACTTTGTCCACACATGTCATATCCTGTCTTTATCTCATTGATAAATCTCACTTCATTTTTACGTCAGTTTGGAACGGCCACAAGGCAAGTCGGAGTATTTATTTTTTAATCCCTATGTTGGTCTCAACCCAGAGAAATTGTAATTATATTTCTCGGTGTTTCTGTTGAATGTTTCATCAACATTGCAACATGGAGATGAAAAAATTTACTATTTTGGCCAAAAGTGTCCCGTTACGCAATGTCTTAATAAACAGATCCTGGAAAATATATCCCAAGTGTTTTTGTAAATGTACTGTGACAACTGAAATCCATGTGGTCACATGGCAATATGAAAGGAAACATACATTATAAAAACGGTCATGAGGCGAGCTGTTCTGTCAGCCCAATTTGTTGGCTAATCTTAGATCTCAGTACCTGCATGTCTCACTCAATTGGAGGACCTAGAAAATGAGGGTGAGGTTGCAGACTCCACCTATTGTCGAGGCGTCATCTAGAGGAGCCATACACACACTCCCGCTCAAAGTATTTAAAGAAATGTTTTCAAATATTAACTTGCTACTTTTTGTACTCGTTTGCTCAGTGTGAGCCTGTAGAAGCAGCAATGGTAGTATTAGTAAGAGTTCAATTAGTGGTAGTGCTCTACATAGCAAGTTCAGAGGGCGATTCCATCAGCACAGATCACAGGCTTTGTTAAAATATTTTATGCAGCAACAAAAATAGACAGTGTTTAACATAACGGTCTGATAACACTGCGATACAGAGCGGACGATTCCAGGGGAGAACTGAGCCAAGACGAAGAACAGCCAGGAACATGCGCTCTCAAGACACTCTTTACAACAGTCGTACAATAAAACTTTTCAGACTCGTTTTGGGGTGGAGGAGGCTAGGGGGTCAGTAGGTGTCTGTAGAGGCTAGGAGGTCTTCTGGGTCCATCGTGGTACATGTCTGGAGGCTAGGAGGTCTTGTGGGTCCGTAGTGGTACGTGTGTGTACAGGCTAGGAGGTCTTGTGTGTGCGTACGTGTCTGTTTAAGTGGTTCCTGCTGGCGTAGCTCTTCTGGCAGTAGGAGCAGGCGTGGGGCCTCTTGTCGCTGTGGGTGTGGATGTGGATCTTCAGGGTGGACTTCCTGATGAAACACTTCCCACACTTTGGACAGCTGAACGGCTTCTCACCTACAAACACACACACACACGTACAGGGGAGTGGAGCTGGTCAGTGGTCTCCCGACATAATTGTCTGATATAATCATTCAGTGCAATAATTATTACATTATGCACATCATGCTGAAGAATAGAGGGTGAGGGGTAGTCGAGGGTGAGCGGGTGCTTACCGGTGTGCGAGCGGCGGTGCTCGCTGAGGTGACAGGAGATGGCGAAGGCCTTGCCGCAGTCCGGGCATACGTAGGGCCGCTCCCCGGTGTGCGTGCGCGTGTGCTTCTGCAGGTCGCCCTTAGACGGCCAGCCCTTCCCGCACACGGCGCAGACGTAGGGCCGCTCGCCGGTGTGCAGGCGGATGTGCACCACCAGGCCCGCCAGCGCGGTGAACGACTTCCCGCAGTACTGGCAGCAGAAGGGCTTCTCCCCGTTGTGGAGCCGCAGGTGGTTCTCCAGCCCGCCGCGCGTCCAGAAGCGCTTGCCGCACTGGGAGCAGAGGTGGGCCTGCGGGGCCGAGTGGCGCCGGGCGTGCACCTGCAGGTTGCTCAGCGTGATGAAGGCCTTGGGGCACTGGGAGCACTGGAACGAGCGCTTCTTGTGCTCCCGCAGGTGGATCCGCAGCTGGGTGAGATCTGGTATGAGGAAAGCCGGAGGGGTTAGAGAGGAACCGGTCCGGAACACACACACTACACTGTCTGCTCTGATTCCTTCATTTTACATACAGCAGGAAGTATGTCTGATGTTCTCCTAGAGGAAATAGCTCCTCAATAAAATACTATACTCTAAACAAAAATGCTTAATTTTCTGTTTGTGCTCTGCTGAATACAGTATTCGGATGGGCTCCTGCACTACAGTACACACACATACATGATGTGTTCATTACAGGATAGTTATATAGCGTGTGCGTGTACGGTCAGACATTGAGAGGTACGAAGAAAATGTATCTATTTTGAGCAACCCGTCAACTCCTGCCATCTTGAAACTAAATGTCTACATATATTGGAGTGTGTGTGGAGGACAGCTGGTTTAAGCAGCCTCACCTGGCCCGAGTCAGACTGCTCTGGGGCTGGGTGAAGCTGCTTGAACCAGCCATCTTCCACTCACCCAGAGTCTAGAATCTGGACCTAGACTCTGCATAGCCTCCCCCCTTAATCCCCCATATACTAATTGTAAATGGATTTGGATTAAAGCGTCTGCTAAACGCCCTGAAGGTAAATGTAAATTAGATGATCAGAGGCGTCCGCTGTACCTGTGAACACCTGGTCACAGATGCTGCACTTGAAGGCTCTGTCGGTGGCCGGGTGGGTCTGCTGGTGCCTGAAGAGCTCCGTCTGCGTGGGGAACGTTTGGCTGCAGGCGGGGCAGCCAAGCCGGGGGGCCACCGGCGGGGGGTGGCGGTGCGTCTGCCGGTGGGCGCGGAGCTCCCCGGGCGAGGCGAACACGCGCACGCACCTGCCGCAGGTGAGGCCCCCGCCGCAGGTGAGGCCTCCGGCGGCTGCGTGGGTCTGCTGGTGGGTGGTCAGCGTGGAGGAGAGGCGGAACCTCTTGTGGCAGTGGGAGCACTGGTAGGGCACCTGGTGGGTCTGGATGTGGGCCTTCAGCTCGCCGTCCGTCTGGAAGCTGCCGGCGCACTGGAAGCAGCTGCGGTACACCTGGGCTGGGGGGGGCGGGCCGGGGCAGCCCTGCAGGGTCCGCAGGTGGCGAAGCACCTGAGAAACAACCAATTAAAGAGCCCGTATTATGGCACCAGGTGGCAAAGCACCTGAAGAAACAACCAATTAAAAGGTACCTATTATAGCACCAGGTGGCAAAGCACCTGGAGAAACAACCAATTAAAGGGCCCCTATTATAGCACCAGGTGGCAAAGCACCTGAGAAACACATGGTAACCAGAGAGACAGTTAATACATGACAATGCATTTTTGAGCTTTGGCTGTGTTTTCTTTTACTTATCTATTTTATTGTATGAGAATGTTTCTATGTGAAGCACTTTGAGTCTGCTTCATGCATGAAAAGTGCTATATAAATGAAGTTGCCTTGCCTTAAATAAAAATATATATATTACAAGTAATCTGGTTTCTACCTACATGGTGTGATTATATGTGACTTGATTTCGTCTATTTCCCATTATGGTTAATGGTTTGGATACTTAGTCCACCATTGTTGATTTCTCACCTGAAGAGCCAATCTCCAGAGCTATGGCTCTCCAGGCAATGTCCTTTTTGGTGTTGTCTTTATAATGACGGGAACTTTGGTATATAATATAATTCGACATACTTTTCCACCTCGACGACCAGTCTCTCATCGTCCATTCTCTCAGAATAGTTTTCTCACAAACGAAAGAGGGCGACATCCAGTGGTGAGGAGTAGATATAGAGGTGCCTACGGGACCCGGGATGTACAAACCAGCTTTTAAAAAGCGCTTTTTCAGGGGCGGCGACGCTAGGGAATAGAACATTGGCTCGAAGATTAGTTGGGCAGCGCGGCGCGGAACGCTGCCGCGCAGCTAGTGGTAGTATAATAGGGTCCCTTGAATACACATGTTGTGTACAGTGAAGATACATAGAGTGTGTGGGTAGAGAGACAGACATTGAGGTGTGTCAGACGTGCAGGCTGACCTCAGAGCGATATATGAAACATTGTCCACACTGAGGGCACTTGTGGGCCAGCCGTTGAGTATTATGGTCTGTCTGGGCCGGGGAGGCTGAGGTCGTCAGCGTGTCACCTGGAGATAGAGCTTTGCCTGATGGACGAGCAGGAAGGACACATGAGTAACTGGACTATTATGGGCTGGTGATTGCATCAGGTGTATGCGTGATTATGCGTGTTCACCTGTGTTCTCCGGCTGATCTTCGATACAGCAGTCCGAGTCACTGGACCTGAGAGAGGAGGGTCGTCAGGTCACTGTGAACAGGGTCAACGTTCAGCTCAACAGAGGGACCCACACACACCTGTCGGGCTGGGAGAGTGCCAGCAGGGAGTCCTGAAGTTCTTGAACGCTGCTCTCCGTCTCCGTCGGTGGTGGGCCGGCGGGCTCAGACTGGATCCCACTGCTCGACAGAGGAGCGGACATTTAACACAAACGTTAAGCTAAACGGTAAATGGACTGCATTTACACAGCACTTTTCTTACTAGTGCCCACTCAAAAAGTAACTAAATAAATTGTTCTACAACCGGAGACCAACCTTGAGCCCATTCTGTTCAGTGCTGCCGTTGGCTGCTTGATTGACACCTGGCTCTGGCCAACAGTGTCACATTCCTTTCCATTTCCTGCTGCCTCACAGGTGACTTCCTCTTCGTCCTGCTTGCTCGCCTGCCGGGATGCAGGTTTTGATTGGATCAGGGGTTTGGAGGCAGGAGAGGGTGGGGGGGGCTTGAGGCGGGACCAGGCGCTCAGTAGGTGGTCCTCATCAACGGAACAGCCTGGAGAGAACGAGAGGAGGGAGGGATGCAACCACCAGTCTGTAGGGTAGGGTACGCAGAGTATGTACTAGGGTTGGTGTAGAGAAGGTAGGGTTGGTGTAGAGAAGGTAGGGTTAGTAAAGAGTAGGTAGGGTTAGTAAAGAGAAGGTAGGGTTATTGTAAGGAAGGTACAGTTAGTGTGGAGTGGGTACGGTTAGTGTAGTGTAGGTAGGGTTAGTGTAGAGTAGGTAGGGTCAGTGTAGAGAAGGTAGGGTTAGTTTAAGGAAGGTACAGTTAGTGTGGAGTGGGTAGGGTTAGTGTGGAGTGGGTAGGGTTAGTGTAGTGTAGGTAGGGTTAGTGTAGTGTGCATAGGGTTGTGGGGTTAGGGTTAGAGTCTGTAGGCTACCTGGGGTGACGGGGTTAGCGTCTGTATCTTAAATGGGGCTGTGGGATTAGAGTGTGTGCGCTACCTGAGGTGGTGCTGTGTCCCAGGCGGTAGGTCTGATTGGACAGCAGATCCTTCAGCTCCTCCCTGTTGGAGTCGATCTCCTGCAGACACTCCTCCAGGCCAGCGGAGGGCGCCGACAGCCAGACTGCAGTCTAACAACAGATCACAGAGTGTGTACTACTCAGTATCCTGCATCACTGAACAGTGAATGTAGGAGAAGAGATAGGGGAATGTGTGACCGTTGTGAGTACCTGTTTGAAGTCAGGAACGGGGAAGCTCTGGTCAAGTCTGGACAGGAAGTGACACAACAGACCCTCCAGGGCTGATGTGAAGTCCTGGTCCAAAAGGGTCTGGGGGAAACAGATACTTGGCTCCAAACTGTACAATATACCCAATTACACTCTACCATGAGCTTAGTGCATCACCACCACTCACCTGCAGGAGGTGCTGTTGGGCCTCCTCGGGTCTCTCTGCCTGTAGACTGGACGCCCACTGCTTCAACGCACTGCTGTCCTGGAATAACGATCAACAATCATTCAATACCAATGTGACAAGCTACCGCTGGTCTGGAACGAGAAACCCATGATAATCAATACCATTACGATGTCTTTCTCACCGTTTCCAAGGAGACCGCGTGGATCCTTTCCATGTGGTGTCGGACGGCACCCGGGGTGTCGGCGACCTCACCGCTCAGTACTTCCTGGGTCCTCTTCACAGACAGAAATGGTAACAGATAGCATTAGCATCGTCAGGTTATAACCACAAGCTATCAGAGTCGGTGTATACCAGTGGTTCACAATCTCAGGGTTGTGAACCACTGGCTGCCTTTTGCTTCATAGCTAGAATCACTTTCTTAATGTATAAATTATGCGATTAAGTTTACTGGGACAGTGAGATTACCAGAAGATGCCCAAAAGTTAAAGTTTGGTCTCCAAACATTTTTAGAGCTAGAAATGGGGTCAGGTGCCAACAAGTTGGCAATTTTAAAAACAATAGTGATGCCCAAGAATTTTGTTTACATTTGAACACAATTCCATAAATACCTTGGCCCTCAGCCCGAGCAGCAAAAGGCTTTTCTGCTGGCCGGTCAAAAGCTCTGGGATGGCGTCCGTAACCAAGGAAATAAAGTCTTCCAACATCCCAAAGTGGCTCGTTCTCTGTTGCCGGGCGACCTCCCACATCACCGCAGAGAAGAGTCGGAGGGGCGGGACGAGGAGCCGCAGGGACGACAGCGACGACACTGAGAGTAGAGAGGAGATTAGAGATAATGAGAGGTGAGAGGAACTAGAGATTAGATCAGTGATATGGTTAGACATGAGATTAGAGATAAAAATGAAATTACATAGGAATTAGAGATGAGATTAGAGAGGAATTAGAGATTACATTACATTACAGAGGAATATAGATTAGAATAGAGAGTAGATTCGATTAGAATTGAGATAATCGAGGAATTATAGATTAGATCCAATATTTGATATAGGGATAAAAAAGGAGAAAAGAGACGGGATTAGATAAAGAAATTAGTTTATAGATGATATTAGAGGAGATTAGATATTAGATAAAAGATGATATTTGTTAGAGTCCACTAAAAGAACTGATGAGGAAACTAGTCAATAATTGGACACCATAATATAGATAAGCTATTGGCACTTATTTGCATTAAAGTACAGAAATAAAGTCAGGAATGGAACTGAAAGGATGTCAATTGATCTTCATAGTCCTCCGATTACAAAAATGGTTATTTTAACCATGTGAAAAACGCCTCATCTATCGAAAGTATAAAAACATAACTTGAAACCAACATGAAACTAACTTCACTACATTATCGTCCAATGCATCCGGACCGTATGCCAAACCAAACAGAGTTCTCCATCTAACGTGCGTTATGTACAATACTATATTCTACAATACCCTAAAGTTTAAACTATGATTAATAATAACATGGTCGATTATATAGCTAGTAGATTATAGATTATAACAGTGAGGACTTCGGGTGTCCGAGGTGTTAATGTTCCAACCCGTTGACCCCCTCGACGAGGTACTGAGTGTTACTATTACTGTATGTAGTACTTTATACTACCGGGCGGGTATCAATTGTACTCACACATGTCGCGTCGCAAGTGGAGGTATTTATTTAAGTACTACTTTACTATTTACATCTTCTCCGGCGCAGGGCACCAGAGAGGACGTCATCACACGGCGCCTCTTAAAGGGACAGTGCAGGGAAGTCTTGTGTCAATGCAGCAACAAGTTGGCTGAGAATTCAAAAATACCGGTAGGCTTAGTGTCTCTTCAATAAGCGACCTCCTCTGTTGGAAGAGCACTCAAACCTGTACCTTAATGCAATATTTGTAAGAACAGTTTCCACTTACTGTAGGTTCCAATGTACTTTACATTGCTGCCTCAAACTGGGACACAAAAGTCTGTCTTTTTATTTTGGGGCATTTGTTGTATTTTATTATTGTTTTAAATATTGTATATATTTTTTACTTTTCTCTATTCGTGTCATGCAATGTATATTTTTGCTAACATTCTAGTTTTCTTCTATCTTCTAACTGACTGTTTGTAATGCTGTAACTAATTTAGTTTACGAATTTAAATATATAATATAAAACCAGAACAACTGTGGCAACGTGAAGTGCAACGTTAAGCGCTATATAAATTATTATTATTATTATTATTATTATCCGTAAAACGACCTGAGAAGACGTCAATAAGTAGGACTCTGTGTCAGAAGCGTGTCAAGAACAATCTACATTCTCTCTCTCTCTCTCTCTCTCTCTCTCTCTCTCTCTCTCTCTCTCTCTCTCTCTCTCTCTCTCTCTCTCTCTCTCTCATATTCATCTTGGCAATTTTTATTTGCTGTGTTATCTGAAACCTTATTCTCTTTTGGGTTCCATCGTGACTATTAGTTTGTGTAGTGCTACACTTTGGGTCTCTAGAATAGTCAAATCTCCTAACCTTTATGACACCTTTCCTTAACCTTGTGGAAAACGTAATCGGGTCAAGAAGAGATGAAGAGGTGCTTCCTTTCGAACATAGGAAAAGACAGCACTGTTTAAAATGAATGAAGCTGTGTTCGAAATCGTTCCCTATCATGGATTTAGTGCACTATAGGGTGCACGCCATTTTGTAGGGTGTTCGAATTCTCAATGGTCCACTATATAGGGCAGGGATGGGCAACTTTCATGATAAAGAGGGCCACATTTTTCATCATAACCATCAGAGGGCCACATGACTGCACACTTCAACTAAACGTGAGCTGAGAGAAGCTACACAATTTTGAATTTGGTAGATATGATTTCCTGTATTCTGGTGCATTTTGGGGATGGCCACTACCTAAAAAATCATCCAGAATCATAACCTATGTACGGTATGTTAATTGAACCAACATACATTCATTTCATGTTTTCCATGCTCAAACAGCCACATGAATGGTCAGTATTTTTATCAGTGCAAAGGGCTCACATACCAACCTTCCCTCACGGTTGTGCGGGCTGTCAACTTAACCTGAAAGTTCAATAAAACTTTGGCCCAGGCCATAACTCATTATGATTGTTCTGGGAAACGTAAAGGAGGCGCAGAGAATCTCTCTCTCTCTCTCTCTCTCTCTCTCTCTCTCTCTCTCTCTCTCTCTCTCTCTCTCTCTCTCTCTCATACTTAAGGGTGCCACTTTGACTTACTGTGCTATCATTTGTTGTGTTTTAGTTAGTGTAGGCCATAGCTGTCAATCTCAAGGCCCGCGGGCCTAACCCGGCCCGCGGTGTAATTTCATTTGGCCCGCCAGATAATATCTAATGTCTATCAGAACTGGCCCGCCGGTTTATCGCATTTCAGCATTAAAACTGCAAGTCCCACAATCAGTGGCGGCGCCAGGGGGGGGCTAGGGGGTGCTAGAGCACCCCCTAGATTGGCCATAGCACCCCCATAGCACCCCCAAGAAAATAATGGTTTATTTATTATTGTTATTTAATAACAGTTCTTAATGAAATGTATTGTGTGATAATAATATTTTAATCACAAAAGAAAATAACAGATTGAAATAAACAGATTGTTCACCTAGCACGACACAGACACGTTGCGTGCGTGAACGTGATTGTTCAATGAGTAGGCTATAGGCTAGTAACAGTAATCCTGGCGATCGGTCAATTTTAAGTCAAGCGTTCACAAAATCACGAAAATGGATCGGCTCTTTTTGAAAGCATTTCTGACTCTTTGCCTGTTTAAATTAATTCTATCTGACATTCTAATCTGCCGTCTTTAGTTAGAAGTGTAGGCTATTGAACTTGGTATGTTTAGTTTAATTTGTCGCTCATGGTAGTGGTGACCTGGTAGTCATCTGGCGCAAACTTTAATCCACACACTGAAGTAAGTGAAGTATTTGGGATTACGTTATCTATAACATGCTGCATCCATTTTGACCGTCGGAGATGAACGCAGCTTTGTGCGCGTCCGTCAGAAGTAGCCTAATGACAATAATAATACGATCGATTTGAATGGTGCTTTTTATGTACCCCAAAGACCCGTTAGAGAGCAAACGTGTAAACATAGGCCTATGTGACGATATGGTGGGGAGGTGTTGTAGTAGAGAAAAATGCGACTCATATGCTATCACCCTAATTTCATAGCACCCTCAGTAAAACGCCGAGCACCCCCATAGCACCACCAGAAAAAAATCTCTGGCGCCGCCACTGCCCACAATGCACTCCCGCCGCGCTGGTATACGTCAATCGAGGCCCGCAAGCGCGAGCCCATCCCCCACTACCTGCAGCCCTCTAGTCTAGAATGTTTACTGCTGCAGCATCATACTGTTTATCACCTGAAGTAGCCTAGTAGCCTAGCCTTGCGTGAGGAAATATTTCAGTTCATGTAAAGCAAAGGGAAAGACACAACAGAGCTCCGGGACCAAGGGTTTTGGTGTGAATGGGCGTTTCTGTGAGACATTACGACTAGCGCCGACTTGTGAGACTTTACGACTTGCGTCGACTTCACACGCCGATTTGCCGACTTTGAAGCCCAATAGAGTAGGTTTGAACTGCTCAGTAATCCGTTTGCAGTTGACGTGGAAAGCGCACCAACCAACCTCCAAATGGAGCTGATCGAACTCCAATGTAGCGACACACTCAGGTCGAAGTATGACGCTGTTAGTGCTGCACAGTTTCCACGTTTCATCCCTGACACAATGCCCCAGCTGCATGCTCAAGTTGCTCAAATGCTCTCTATGTTTGGTAGCACATACCTATGTGAACAACTTTTCTCTGTAATGAAGTTGAACAAAACATCACACAGGAGTTGTCTCACTGATGAACACCTTCACTCAATCCTGAGGATTTCCTCAGCTCAGAGCCTGACCCCAAACATTGAGGAACTTGCGTCGAAGAAGAGATGTCAAGTGTCTGGTTCAGGCACCAGGGCAAATCACAGTGCAGTAAACTGAGCTTTAATGTAGCATAGGTTTCATTTTTGCACTTTTGTATATGTTTGGAGTTAGATTCCTTGTTTCAGATTACATATCTATTTCTATGTGTAAAACTAAGGCTGAGTTCATGTTTAGGCCTACAAATAAATAAATCTTAATGTTTGGATTTTCAATGAGAGAGGCATGACAATTAGTGTCTTTATTTTATTTTGAAAATCGATCTGAGACTCCTTGTTTCAGATAACATATGTTTAAAACTAAGGCTGATTTCATGTTTAGGCCTACAAATAAATAAATCTTATTGCTTGGATTTTCAATTTGAGAGGCATGAGAAGTGTCTTCTTTATTTTATTTTGAAATTTGATCTGAGTTAGACTCCTTGTTTCAGATTATATATATATATATATATATATATATATATATATATATATATATATATATATATATATATATATATATATGTGTGTGTGTGTGTAAAACTAAGGCTGAGTTCATGTATAGGCCTACAAATGAATCGATCTTATTGCAATAGCTAATAAGCCTAAGCTTTAGGACACTTTCAGATTCAATATGGGTAAAACTTAAGTTCATAATAAATATTGAACATGTCCGGCCCTCGATTTGGACCCATTTTTTTATTTCGGCCCACTGGGTATTTGAGTTTGACACGCCTGGTGTAGGCCTTAATAAAATAATACATATATTTTGTATTCTTCCTGTTGTTCTGTGTTCTTGCATTTTTTGCTGATTGTGAGACGGTTCAAACTGTACATATTGTAAGCATTAGTCATTTCAGAGGGGATTTGACCTAGCTGCAAAAGTCTCTGCAAGTATAGTGAAAGAGCGTATCAATATTTTAACATGGTTACTCTCTTCCATGTAGGCTACTGCGCTTTATTTTAATTGTTGAAACAGCACAATATGCGGATATATCCTCTGGTATGTTGTGTGCCTCCGCATGTCGTATAAATAATCATAGTGGGCTGCCATGGCCAAAAATGCCAGGGCCATTTTTTGGTCCCAGTCCAGCCCTGGGCGTACGCATGCACCAACAAATCTGCCAAGACTGCAGCTGAAAAAGTGTTTGGAGATTTTGTGCTGAAATGTGGCTTTCCCGCCAAGCCTCAGCACGATCAAGGCAGAGAATTTGAGAACAAGCTGTTCTACAAACTCAAAGAATATTGCGGCATTCAAGGCTCACACACAACACCATATCACCCAGCTGGAAATGGTCAGGTGGAGAGATTTAACCGAACCCTTATTTCCATGCTGAGATCTCTGCCAGAAGAAGTTAAGAGTGACTGGAAAAGTTCTTTGAACAAAGTGGTGCATGCGTACAATTGTACTCGGAATGAAGCAACCGGCTTCTCCCCCTATTACCTTCTCTTTGGTAGGAGTCCACAGCTTCCGGTAGACATCATGTTTGGCCTGAAGCCTAATGAGGAGGAGAGTCGTTCTCACAGCGAGTATGCAGAAAGATGGAGGAAGCGCATGGCTGAGGCATACCAACTAGCCTCAAAGGAGGAACAGAAAGGACAGGCCAGAGCAAAAAAATATTATGACAAAAAGACGTACGGAGGTAAGCTCCAACAGGGCTGCAGGGTGTTGGATCGCAATTTGTCAGAGAGAGGAGGCCCTGGTAAATTCCGGTCGTACTGGGAAGAAAAGGTGCATGTAGTCATTGACAAGAAACAAGACAGTCCAGTGTATGTGATACGGCCTGAGAGAGGCCCAGGAAAGACTCGAGTCCTCCACAGAAACGTACTATTGCCTTGTGACTTTTTGCCAGTGGAGGAGGAAGTCACATCAAGAGACACAATGCCCCAAAAGGAAAAGAAAAGGAACAAACAGACATATCAGAGGGACGATGTGACAAACAGCAGTTCAGAGGATGAAGGCGAATGGAGAGCCATCATCAGAGCATCACCAGCACTCCCCGCCTCAGCCAGGAGCCGGCTGAGTGCGGGTGCACTCAACCAGCCCCTAGACATCAAGAGCACCGAGACACGGAAGAGCATCCTGGACAGGATGATGATTTACAAGAGGAAGAGCAGGAGGCAGATGGCAGCGGAATGGTGGAAGAGACGGGAGCAGCTGCAGTATCATCGGATGAAGCAGACGACCACATGCCAGCATCTGATGGAGAGGTCAGCGCAACGATGGCGGCCGATGAAGCAGATGAAGCAGATGACGGCGCCATGGCAGCAGAGACGGCAGGCGTTCATCCAGCAGCATCATCTGATGAAGCAGACGGAGATGAGGAGTCGCAGCTCTCCAGAAAATATCCTTTCAGATGCTG
Organism: Gadus chalcogrammus; assembly: GCF_026213295.1. NCBI lineage: Eukaryota > Metazoa > Chordata > Actinopteri > Gadiformes > Gadidae > Gadus > Gadus chalcogrammus. The sequence goes on along the minus strand of NC_079421.1, from coordinate 9,472,082 downwards.
AAAGCCATCTAAACTGTTTACTTACACCACCTTAGGCCAGCCTTCCATTACACATAGAAAAAAATAACAATGCAGTACGTTGTTAAAGAGGGTTATATGTTACTTTCGTTCAAAGGTTAAAAAGGTCAAACTGTTTTACACACACAAATAGAAGCAGCTGCTGGTATTTTTTTTTCATATTTTTTATTTATTTTGCAAACAGTACCAGATTCCAGACTGCTAACACATATTACGGTATTACTATGGGTATGTGAGGCATACAATATAACCACATGTGAGTCTGTTGGGTGGGTTATGGGATAGGAACAAGATCATCATCTTTCATTAAAGGTACCCATCCTGCAAAGCAGAGTTATGCCTCAGAGATCACTTGGCCAGTGATGTCTACCTGTATGACGTGGCAAGACAACGGGAGATACCGGCCATGTTAAAGACTGTTCATGGACAGCAAGTACCTTTGAATTGAGACTCCCGTTCTTGTTTCCATGGCTCCTGAGTTGAAGACCAATATTCTGGGACTGTGTAACGTCGAGACGACATTTATTTTGTAGGAGAGAGTGTGGGACTCTGGTTAAGTTAGGCTATAGTATTGGACATTATGGGAAAAGGTGCACTGTCCAGGGCCGGGAAACATCTACACCCCCTGTATATTGTATTTGAGGTTTTGTTTATTGTTTTGTTTATTGATTTATTTTAAGCTATGCTTTGACTGAATTTGTGCATGCAGAATGAAAGGAATTAAGACCGTTATGGTAGAATTGTCAGGAGTTAGGGGGATGCCACACACAGGCACATAGGGGCAGCCCACCGGTGGTCTTAGTGGTCCTGACTGTAGAGAAAGTTAGCTAGGGAGCTGCATATGGAGAAGTGTGGTTATCCGACCGTATGTTTAATGTGTTACAGGTGAGCCTAATATGACAATTTACTGTGTATTCTTCATCATTATTATTATAATTATTTTGCATGTATCTTAGTGGTCCTGACTGTAGAGAAATTTAGCTAGGGAGCTGCATATGGAGAACTGTGGTTATCCGACCGTATGTTTAATGTGTTACAGACCGTCGACAATAAATGCCACGAAAGATCATCCCCTGTCTGATTAATCCAACCATAAGTGTGCTACACACAGACCGGTGAGGGTGGGGGTGGTCCCAGAGCTGGTTCATGAGGACATTAAGGCACGATTGTTAGGGTTTAAATAGACAAAATCACCATTATTGTTCTTAACAAGAATCCGTAGAAGAGAATGAATAGTTTTTTGCTCATAAAGGCTAATGCACCAAGCAACTTCCAGCATTCGCACGCATGCACGCACGCACGCACACATACACACACACACACACACACACACACACACACACACACACACACACACACACACACACACACACACACACACACACACACACACACACACACACACACACACACACACACACACCAAGATGTGTTGTCTTGATATCCTGCCCTCGAGGAGCATCTCTGTCGTTCCCTATCAATCAGTCAAAACCAGATCATTAAACCCTCATATTTTATGAGCTGCAGAGCGGTAGCTGTTGACAAATGGGGTATGCATAACTCTTGTTCCAGCCCAGCTGAACAGTCCCTCAGGGCTGCGTGTCACAACCTGTCTCTCCGTCTGTCTCTCCATCTCCCCTGGCCACAGATCCGCTCCGTCCGCATCCCCCAGATCGGAGAGAAGTTTGCCAGCTGACTCGGACAGAAGGGTACCTGCGGAATCCAGTACCGACAAGAGGTAAAACCCACATCCTCATACACGGAGTGGGAATGTGAAGGGATATCTGATCAAAATGCTGGCCAGGGGTAAAACAATCACAAAGATTTGCAAAAACGTTAATATTCTTCCTTTTTTTTCGTCTTAGTGTGTTCACAAAATGAAATCTGTTGATATTCAAATAAAAAAATTACATAATCTTTTACAAACTGTACTCTGCTTCCTTAAATTAGTTTCCCAAACTGCCTTTCTTAGCACATAGCGAACTGGAGTATATTGTGAAATGTGCACCCCTATGTACTGATTCATTAGTTTTTTTTGAATCGGGAATCAAGAATAGTTTTTTAATTGAATCGTAACCCTCAAGAATCAAAATAGATTTGAGAGATACCAAAAGATTCACACCCCGTGTCCAGATAGTGTAGGTCCGAGGTTGGCGTGTCTGACCGGGGAGCCCAAAGGATTCTGGGTTTAAACCCCGTTGTCAATAGGGAGCAAGAGACAACCCCCCCCCCCCCCCCCCCCGGGCAAAAGACAAACCGCTACCTGCTCATTCATGATGCATCCCATTCCAATATAATCGCCTTAGTCACTTTGACTAAAAGCTGAGTAACTAAATGGTGAATAAACACGGGTAGACCATCTTCTAGACCCATAGTTTCCCTGACCTTTTGTTACTTATCTACCTACCTTTAAGGAAACTCGCAAACCAGCCCATTCTGCTTCTCTGCATGTTAGCACGCTCTTTATTAATCTGGAGAGCCTGCTGCGGCTCATGTGTTGGAACAAATTCCCTTTGTAAAGCGGTCTTAGAAAGCACAACAAGGATTGGGTTTCATGTAAGACGATAGAGGGCCTCCAACAGGGGTTCTCTCAATCCAAAGAGCCGTCCGTGGGTGTTGTGTCTTCTAGCGTCTTTGTGTGTTTGCTCTGTAGGACATTCACGTGTGAGGGAACATGTGAGGGAATCACGCCTGACATCATCATCAACCCCCATGCCATCCCCTCTCGAATGACAGTCGGTCACTTAATCGAGTGTCTGCAGGGCAAGGTAATTGTGTGTGAGTGTGTGTGTGTGTGTGTGTGTGTGTGTGTGTGTGTGTGTGTGTGTGTGTGTGTGTGTGTGTGTGTGTGTGTGTGTGTGTGTGTGTGTGTGTGTGTGTGTGTGTGTGTGAGACAGACAAAAAGTTATAATGCTGCACAACCTAGTTTCAGAGTATAGAATCTGAAATTCAATGTTAACAATTCTGTAGATAAATGTATTTCTAAAGTTCCCTGTGTGTGTCAACACTTTAAGTGGCTATATAAATGCACTCTATGGAGCATCCGTCTCAATCCAACAATCTGCCTACACTGTTGATGTTGTCCAGTATCCTGTTTACTTTGCACTGCAAGGCTGGATCTTGTATCACAGTACGCCTTGAGAGCCAATCACAGCTAACCCCATGCTGACGCCGTCGCTCTGTGTTCAGCCCGGCCCAAGGTCACACTGTCGACCAGCGCGACTGTAGTATATTGGGTATACTGAGATTAACTAGCCAGACACTGACGTTACTCTAGGCATGTTTATTGTTGACCCGGGCACAGGGCACTCCAGCATAGCATTCATACATCAACTCTGAACCAACCCATTTAGTTAAATCTTTTTGAAATTAAACACTGTTCCATGTAAAACGTTGACGTGATTCCGTCTCATTCTGTCCCTTTTCCCCTGTGCGTGCGCAGGTTTCTGTAAACAAGGGCGAGATCGGCGACGCCACGCCGTTCAACGACGCGGTCAACGTGCAGAAGGTCTCCAACCTGCTGTCCGAGTACGGCTACCACCTGAGGGGTAACGAGGTAAACCCAGAGCACTCGTTCTCTTCTTTACCACTCTCCATTGAGATGGTGTTACCGTTGACAATATGTAAGGTTGTTGTCTGTTCCCACAAATGAATGGCTGGCTCGACTTGGTACGTGGGAAATGGATACAGACTAACACCCGTTCGTTCGTGTTACTCAGTGTAACTCACCGAGTAAACACTGGGGGTTATGTACACTGCTATGTCATACTGGATTCCGTTTTCTTCTAAATTGTTGTTGTGTGGTACCCGTTCGGGCCTTAATACGAAGTCAGAGCTAGCGATACGAAGACACAATATGAGGCATTGTGCCACAGAGCCCCCCCCCCCCCCACACTCCCACAGGTCTGATATGACGGCTCACTGGCTGCCATGCGTGATTACCAAGCGCTCTCTGTCCCTCCAATGCAGGTTCTCTACAATGGCTTCACCGTCCGCAAGCTCACCTCCCAGATCTTCATCGTGCCCACGGGGCCGTAATTCCGACACCTCATTGTTCCGACGTCTCAATGGTCCAAATATTTCCCATTAGATCGACATGCCACTATGCCGACGGTTCAATGTTACGAAAACGGAACCCATTGGTCCGAAGGTCTGTTTGTCCGACTTTTCAAAAAGGAGGCGCATTAGGCCGACGGTTCAATATGCCGAATAGGCCTACTAAATAGGCTATAAAGAGTTTTATACCTTGCTCGCGCTCTTGCTCTCTCTCGCTCTCTCACTCTCTCTCTCCAAAATACAACATAGGCCTACATATCACGTTCACGATGAATATTGGAGGGCAAAGTGACAACGCTTCACTTCATTTCGACACGGTGTTTCAGCCCCATGGACAGAGAGCGTAGGTCTAATTCTCAACACGGGCACGAACACCCATACACACACACACACACACACACACACACACACACACACACACACACACACACACACACACACACACAAACACACACACAAACACACTTGACTAAGTACACGGCATGAGGTATAAGTTTGACTAAATCAATACCAACAAAATTATTTAGGCTAAAAGCCCACTGTAAACACAGTAAACAACACATAGCCTATAGGCCCACACACAGCTACTAAAGATAACATTTTTATTTGTTTTTCACTCACCGTTTGACTTCTTTACAGGAAAAGCATTAGTCCTTGTATAACGTGCGCTTCATAAATTCACCTCTTGTGACCGTTCAAGCCCACAGCAACAGTCTGGCTTGGTGAAGTGCACTTCTGGAACTTAGCCTACATCGTCTTTTATTTTTGGTTTCATAATCACACATGTGGAATTGCACCTTGGCCTATTCGGCATATTGAACCGTCGGCCTAATGCGCCTCCTTTTTTGAAAAGTCGGACAAACGGACCTTCGGACCAATGGGTTCCGTTTTCGGAACATTGAACCGTCGGCATAGCGGCATGTCGATCTAATGGGAAATATTTCGGACCATTGAGATGTCGGAACAATGACGCGTCGGAATTACGGCATGGCACCGGGCCCACATACTACCAGCCCCTCAAGCACATGGTGGACGACAAGATCCACTCCCGGGCCCGAGGGCCGGTCCAGATCCTCAACAGACAGCCCATGGAGGGCAGATCGCGGTAGGAACCCATTGCCTTCCTTTGTCGCGCACTCCGACTTTCCAACATTCTGTTTCTCTCGTGCAGTTTCTCTCTCTTTACGTCTCCTTCCCCTGTTTCTCTCTCTCTGTCTCTGTCTGTCTGTCTGTCTGTCTGTCTGTCTGTCTGTCTGTCTGTCTGTCTGTCTCTCTCTGTGTCCCTCCTCCTTCCCCTGTCTGTCTCTCTGTGTCCCTCCTCCTTCCCCTGTGTCTGTCTGTCTGTCTGTCTGTCTGTCTGTCTGTCTGTCTGTCTGTCTGTCTGTCTGTCTGTCTGTCTGTCTGTCTGTCTGTCTGTCTGTCTGTCTGTCTGTCTCTGTCTCTCTCTCCCCTCTCACCCAACCAATCGTGTTCTGCCCTCCTCCCAGTGATGGCGGTCTGCGTTTCGGTGAGATGGAGCGTGATTGTCAGATCGCCCACAGCGCCGCCCAGTTCCTGAGGGAGCGTCTGTTCGAGGCGTCCGACCCCTACCAGGTGCACGTGTGCAACCTGTGCGGCCTCATGGCCATCGCCAACACATGCAACCACACCTACGAGTGTCGCGGCTGCCGCAACAAAAACCCAGGTACGCCAACGGGCCACGGCCACTTCCCTTGTTGCACACGTCTCCCTCTGAGCCACTGCTCTGTTTTCCTGTCTGCATTAAGTAAGTTAAACGAATGTTTTCTGTGCCTGTTTCTATCCCTAATTTGAACACTACTCTAGTACGTCACTACCACAAAAAGTCACATCACTATCTGCTTTTTAAATCCAATCAGAAATGTATTGAATATTTCGAGCAAATTTTCTGATTTCAGCCAATCTGAAGCCATTGCAACGACGTGTGTGTTTCTTCCATGGGGAACTAAGAATAAGGAACCTGTGCCCCAAGGCAAAAGTCGCAAGAGGATGAAAGGGGCCCAATGCTTATGACCTTAGCTGAGGGTGTTTGAGGGGTCTTTTTACCTGAAGGGCCTTTGGGTCAGAAACGGCCGGGTGAAGCTAACCTGACAGCCATGTGATCCATCACATGCCATTTTAAAAATAAATACAAATCTATGCCCTGGCCTCTAATCCTAACACCCAACCCGATCAATTGTGTTGCATGATGGCAGTAAACACAGGAGCAGTCTAGATTTGGTTTGAACGATTTAAACCTGACCTGATGTTACCCAGGACATCATACCTGTCTATCTTCATCTCAATGCTGGCCAATCGCCCGATCCCTCTAAACTGTACAGTTCAATTCATTATATCCTGAGCATAACTGCTCTTTGATTGGATGCCCATTTTCAGCACATTTCCTGTTTGCTGTTGGTAGTGGAATGACTGCAGTGTACAGTACTTTGAAAAAAAGGGTAAAGCATATTTAAAATGATAGCATATAATTTTCAGCCTTTCATAGTACAACAATTCAAGACATTCATTTTAGTTGTTTTACTATTAGTGACACTGAAACACAGAACATGGCTTATCTCAACACATTTGTTGTCCTTACCCAAAATGTTCAATTTCAACATACAGCTTACACACACATTTCTATATATAAAACTAAATGTCTACTTCTACTGCCCAAAAAAAAACCATGATTTATACTTAAGCTTTTCTAATATTCCATGGTGTACACAGCTACGATAAAGATAGCACATTCCGCATTCCGTTTCAATTCCTGTTGAAAGAACGACTTTGCCTCAGTGACTTCGCGTACACACTGTCCCAAACACAACGGCCTGTTTTGTTAAGAGAGCAAATCCCGTCTGTGTGGGAGTTATCGGTGGTGTTTGGCTAGTGGGTCTAAGCCTGTGGAATGAGGGCCTGTGTTTTGCCTGCCTGTAACGTCATGTCACTTTCCAGCACAGTTGAAGTTCATAATATAGAAATGGTTTTAATGTGGTGTGTCTGTGTGTGTGTGTGTGTGTGTGTGTTGGGGGAGGGGGGGTGACTGGGAGCGTCTTTCCACATATCTTGCCCGAAGGCTTTGCCTAGTTACAACATAACACCAATGAGCATTGCCTGTATGATGATATGGCTTTGTTCTACATTTCTAAACACAAGAACTTCCGTGAGATGAAGAGAACAGTGGTCATAAAGCATAGGTTTCAATAGACGATGAGAGCCAACTTTGATTTCACAAGGGGAGGATTTTCGTGTTTCAGTTCTGGAGAGCTTGCTTCACTAGCGGATTTATAAGCATCAGGTTTGTCTGTTTATTCAAAGAATTAATGATTGGTTTAATTCGCTGTTCTCCACTTACAGCTCTTCGTCCTTGTTCACTGAAAGAAAGAGAAATTCAGTTATTAGTTTACACAATATGAAAGATTTTCTTCTTTTGCTAATAACTTTCTCATCTTTATCTTCGTCTGTTCATGCCCTTCTACACCAGCAAGACAAAATAAGTTGCCAAATGATCCATCAAACAAACCCCATGTTATTATTTTAGTGTCATAATTTGACGTGAACTCATTAAACCTTTGCATTCCCCATTACCACTTGGAGAGCGATGTGCTGCCTGTGGGGACGCTTCTGCACTATCAATGATGTGATGTCGAGCTGGATGGAAAGAATGGGCTTTTAGTCCCCCTTGAGCAAAGCTTTTCTAGCGCAGGGATCTGTTAAAGCCTGTGTAGGAAAACACCCAGAAACGCATGTCTGATCATGGCCCCGGGCCCCATGCAAAGGCCTGTATTAGGAGGCGATGAGAGCCATGACTTTTCAAAATGTATACTCATCCAAAAGGTTTGGATTTTTTTTTACATTTTTATTTTGCACATTACTGATTTAGTTTAAAAGTTGAAAGTACTTTTTAATTTTGAATGCCCGGCCAACCCCAGCTTGTGTACTGGGCCAACCCCACCTTGTGTACTGGGCCAACTGTGCGCTAGGCTAGCGATAACCCCGAGGTACCTTTCTTGATGGGGATGTCGTCCAGGGAGTCCACGACGTGGATGGTGGCCACAGCCGAAGCCTCGCCCTTGGTGTTGGCAGCGTGACACTCATAAGACCCAGCCTCGTCCACACTGAGTGGAGAGATCTTTACAAAACAAGGAGGAGGCAAAAGAAAACAAGACAAAGAAAAAGAAAAATCACTCCCGTTATCCTCTCAACTGCCACGTGGGAAACGTTATTGGTTCGAATGTCAGCCCGGCTGCGGTAAACAAGCCCAGCACAAGACACAAACACTCTCTTCTGTGGCCCCGCGTTCACTTCAACCAGTGTCAGGGAGTCTGGCCTTACACCTGGCAGGACGTTTAGATAACCACTGCAAAGGATAAACATCTATGGAGAATTCCCACAACATGCTCTAAATCATGTCCAAGGTCGCTGTAGGCAAACATTGGCATTCCTCATCTATTTATATGAATTAACAAATTAACAATATGCAAGAATCGATGACAGTCTTATGTGAGTTCCTGCATGCAAGTGTGCGTGCATGTGCACACTTCCTGAAGGACCCAATTATGTGGACCAAATCGTAATTAAGCCATTAATTCAAACTCTATGAGTTTGTGTTCATGCGTTCATGCATCATTTGTGTTCTTGCATCTTTGAATTTGTGTGTGTCTGTGTCTTTGGGTGCGTGTCTTTGTGCAAATGTGTGGGAGTGTGTGTATGTTGTATATATGTACATGTGCCGATGTGAGTGTTACATGTGTGTCTGTGTGTGTGTGTGTTTGTTTATGTTTGTGTGTTCGTGTATGTGTGTGCGTGCCAGTGTATATGCATGTTTGTGTGAGTGAAGTACTCACCAGCACCCAGCCAGTGACCTCGTGTTTCTCTGGTCCTCCGCGGGTCTGGATGGCCAGGTTGTCCTTGTCCCCAGGAAGAAGCTCCATCCTCCCTTTACCGCTGACCAGCTGGGGCAGCAGACCACAAACACTAAGAACTCATCATCATCATCCTATTTTAGAAGGCGCTTTTATCCAAAGTGACTTACAGTGGATTCAGATGCATGCTATTAAGGAACAGGTATGGGTAAGGGACATTGGGGTCTCGAAGCCAGTACCTTTCAAGTTGGCAGTCAAACAGGATATAACCACATAGACTAGATCTGGCCCCTGATGGAGATAATCATTAGCATTACGATATGCTTTAGATACACACAAACACCGCTGCTTAAGTGCTTTCCCCTCTGTCTCCTATTTTAACTTGAACTGTTTTCTCAAACAAAAAACAGTGTTGTCCTCCTCAATCTCTTGATCTTAACATGACTAAGACCAAAACACGAGTGGGTTTTTCCTGTCTCTCTTTATTTTAGCTTAGCTTGTCTAGACTCAGACTAAAACCCACCCCCAGCACTCCCTCTCTGCAGCACGACTTGTCTTGTCTCAGACTGTTTCCAGAGAAGGCAGGATCACAGGCAGGGTCATGCTCAAGTGTTTGCCATAAAGCTGCACAATGTTATTCCCACTGATCTAGGATCTGCTCCGGTCTTGGCAGCTCCTCCCCGGCCACTGGCAGCCAGCGGCTCTCCAAACAGCCAGGAAGAGACGCTTGGCTTCAGAGCCTCAGAGACACCAGAGTAGAGAGACTCCTGGGAGCTTGATTTCTCTGTCCTCAGACACTGATGGAGTGGGTATCTAACTGTGAACGTCACTGTTTTAGCCCTCACCAAGTTTGGATGTCAGATCGAGGGAAGTGCCGGAAGTTGTCTAAATTTAGCGGAGGAGTCATACATTTTCTCCACTCTGAGATTATTTACCTTCCCCTTCTTCTCTCTATGAAATTTTGTTTCTAGTGAGTCCCATGATATATTATACAGGGACGTATAACTCCTACTTGAGTAAGTGAGGGTTGCTATAAATGACACTCCAATACTCACTCTCTTTCTCTTTTTTTCTCTCTCTCTATCCCTCTCTCTGTGACCTTGGTCGGGCCGGTCACGAGTCACCTCCCACGTTTTCCTCCTCTCTCTCCTCTACCCCCACCCTCCCTCCCTTTCCTGCCTCTCATTGAGGGTTTGACCTCCCCTTCGATTGTTTCCACTCTTGTCACCTCCTCACTTCGACCTCACCTCCGCACTCTCTCTCCCCTGCGTCATGGAGCACAAGCTGTGAGTTTTCTCTTCAGGTGGGAAGGCCCGTACCTCCTCATTCCCTACCTCCTTAATACTTGTCTCCTATGATCAACTCTCTGCAAACCTCAGACTTCACTCAAATCCTTGACATGCTCCGAACAGGAATTCAAATATTCCAGGGGCCCTGTGAAGCGAGCTATGGGAGACAGGAATGCCAAGTTCATGTGATTTCATCTCCAAGCCACCCCCTCCCCCACCCCTCCCTAACAAGACAGTGGACGAAGTATGTTGTGTGTAATCGGTTCCCAGCTGGTACATGAAACCACTGGCCCTTTAAGAACACATGACATGAATAGAATACAATGAAGATGAATTTAGCTATGGTCGCTCCTGTCCTGTGTCCTGTGTTGGATGTTTGCTCCCGGGTACACTTGACCGACAGTAGGTGAGGCACTTCAACTTGACGGGAAGCAGGAGTTTAACGGAGTGCTGTTATTTCCTGTGGCGTTTGAATGAGACACTTCCTCTGTACGCGCCGCTTGTTGAAACACACTGGGCCGCCAAAGTACAATGGCCGGAAGGACGGATTAACCGAGGAAATCGAATGAGTCCAGTTGGGATTTGTTGCGGTCATCCTGATGGAGCAAATTTGTATAAATAACCATGACAATGTGTGTGTGTGTGTGCGTGTGTGTCTGTGTGTGTATGCGTGTGTGTAATGTATATGCGTGCATGTGTGTCTGTGCAGTACTCCCAAGCATCCAGTGTGTCACTCTTCCCAAACCAAATTCCTTGGTATGATGTGCTTGCCAAACACTCTAACCCGCTGCCAGTGACGATGTTAATTAAAGTCATGACCTCAGGGGGCTTGAGGTGCATTCGGTTTCCCCCACGACTGACCGTCATGAACATGGGACTTATTCACCTTGCGTTTAGAACCAAGATGGAACTAAGACAGCCGCTATAGGTGAATTAAGGCCCATGGTGTTGCGTTATTTATATCTGCTGTTGCGAGTGCGTAAGGAGGCCTGTGAGGGACATATCGTACCTTCTTCCAGGTGACGACCGGGGTTGGGATGCCGATGGCCTCGCAGCTCAGATATACCTGGGAGCCCGAAACGTTGTACACGTCCCCTGGGGCCGTCACGATCACCGGTGCTATAGAGCAGAGGGAGAACGCGTGGCAAAAGTCGTTTGCTAGATTATTTTTAACTTAGGCAAAGCATAACAAGCTGGTACATGGGTGAACTAGGGCACTTGGCTTAGGGATGGCTACACGTAGACTGTTGAACATTGGGGTTTGAACCCAGAACCTTTAGGCTCTGAGTCAAACCGTTTATAACCAATCGATTATTGTGAGGTTTATCTTTACTATAAAAGGTTGGGATGTAGTCTATCATGAGAAGATAATCTGAGTGATAGGGGAGTTGAAATATAGAGGGAAGAATTGCGTTAAAAAAAAGAAAAGAAACGCTCTCATGGATATCAAACAGGATTATAACACACATTCCTCGCCGTTTCTGTGCTTTGGGAAAATGCAACCAGTGGCTTTGTGCAGCTTGGTTAAGTATTTCACCCCTGGCCAGCTTCTCAGTCAAGTAAGCTGATCTGTTGTTTTTTTTCACATAGAAAAAGGGAGTCATGATACATTTATGGTAATGGAAATCATTAAAGATATTAAAGTGTGTTCATAACATAAATCCACATTAAGTGGTGGCAAGCTGCCTTTTAAAAATAACCATAATAATAAGGACAATGTGTTTACATTATTTATCTCCCCTTTTATTTGTAGACAAACCAACCCTATTCCAACTAAGTTGCATTTGTATTATTGTTAAAACAGAAAAGATAATATATTATTTAGAAATCGATACAAAACATTGTAGCTCAAGACTTATATATTTAAGAGATGTGTGTTTAACTGATGCATTAGAATAATTGTCTCACATTTCTGTTTCCCATCAAATCTTTCTAACGTTGCGGGGCCAAGCTCCACATACCAGCGGGACGTGACAACGGCGAATAGAGAGGCGACCAGATATACAACCCTGTGAGTCAGCCTACGCTCCCACACATTTCAATTGATCCTTGACCCTGCAGTGTCGCAGAGAGATAAATCAACAGGTTCTCCATCATTAACATCTGCTTCACATTGTTTTAATCAAAGTTGTTCTACTCCTCAGGCTCCTCAGCCAGAGCTACTGAGTAAAACTATCTCGTTCTACGAGAGAAGGCTATACTGACGCAACACAACGGCCAGTGCTCGGTAATAATTAATAGTGTGCTGGTTCAGTGGTCCTCCACAAACACCCACACGCACACCCGCACACCCATCAACAGGGTGCGTGTGTGTGTTTCTATGGGGGGCCTCTTGGTTTTAACAAAGAGCCCTTCTCCTTTACAAGAGTATACGGCCTGCTGCAGGAATTCAGCTACGGCTGGGTCCAGGATAGGGCTACTGTTTCCAGGGCCAGGGATGGCCTACTTTATCACGGGTAGGTCTACTTCACCACCAGCCTTCATGAGGGAGGGGGGCGTGTGTGTTTACTCTGACCACATGCCAAGCATTCAGACTAAATTGTTAGCGTAGTAAAACCAATAAAAAAGTTGATGAAAATCAATAATATAATTTACTGACCGGCGTGGAAATCTTTTTTTGCTTAATTGAATTTAGGCATGGTGGTTAATATTCTATATAAGCTTCTGGTTCATGTTGACTTCTACGCCGAATGCTTTTTGAACCCTCACCTGTTGCACATCTTCCCTTGTTCTGCACAATGATCGCCTCCTGCTTCGCCGCGACGGCTTTGCTGCTGGCGGCTTTCAGGTCGCATCCCGTCTGGTAGGACACCCCGTCATTGCCGCACACCTCGTAGTTGGCTTTACAGGCGCACACGCCTGCTTTGCTCTTCTTGTCCTTGTCGGACTTGACGCACTCCAGCCCCGACGCGCAGCGCCTGGCAGCGGCTCCGCGCCCGCCGCACTGCTCGCCCGCTGCGGCGTTGCAGACGACGCAGCAACCGCAGGAGTCGAGCGCCGAACCCGTCGCACATCCGTCGACGGGCAGCGGCTCGCAGACTGTGAGTTCGCAGGTACCACAGCTGCGCGAGACTCGGCTCGCGGACACCATGGACAGTGACACGACGACGGCGTAAAGAATCAGCATGTTTGCAACAGAGTTCTGGCAGTTCTGTGTGCAAGGTGTTGCAGCTTTCAGTGAGCTAAATTAACTGTACCAGCAAAGAGTTCTCGCTGTAATAAAAACTTGACCACGCCCACAGTGTCAAGCCATTGGTGCCTTTCAATCGGCCCCTGTCCAGTTCATGTGGGGCCCCTCCAAAGCGTCACGCTATTATACGTTTTAAAGATAAGCTCAAACGTTAATTTTATAACAAGGTAATAGACAGATATAATATCATCGTTGATGATACTTCCTATCTATCCATCTCTAAAGACAAGCAAATCATTGAAAGTGCAAGTTCATAAGATCGGTATGTTGGTGTTTCATTCTAAACGAACTAACCCATCAACAACTTTTTTAGTTACTTTTGCAAATTCCCAGTTACAAAAAGGCATCTTATGCATACAATAAACACAAAATCATGGGTGACGTATTTTACATCAGAGCACAAAAGGTTTATTTGATTTGATTGTTCCGAAGTGTGGCCAAACATGTGCCATTCAGAAACAAGTTTGGCTAAACTTAACACATTATGTCACATAAAACACACACACACACACACACACACAGACACACACACACTTCATGGGAGGTACTTTTTCCTGAGGGCGGAGGCCAGGTCCCGGTAAGGGGTTTGGGAGTCGGACCTTAGCGGGGGGATGTGGCAGGCCATGCGGAAGCGTGGGGAGCGCAGCAGCAGGTTGTGTCCCAGACCCACCAGGCTGGAGCTCAGCCAGTAAAGAGCCAGGGACTAGAGAGTGATAGGATGGTAACAAAACGAGGAGAGCACGTTAGAGAGACGATTACCAAAGCCTGTATGAGGTCCTAGTAAGGAAAGCGTTCCTATTCTGAAACAGAAACATCAAAGCAAGACACAGACGGAGAGACAGTGAGTGAAAGAGAGACATAACATGATGCTCCTCAAAGATGCTGATAAGACACATTTCAAAAGGCGGACAAAACATCAGGTGTGCGTGTGCAGACTCACTCACTGTTGGCATCAATCACATACACATATCTACCCAGTACCCGCAGTGAGAAAGCATGTCCAAATCGCTCAGCAAGAATGCAGGAGTATAGAAAGTAAGTAGACATGTTTTGGCACGTGTGCACACTGCATTAAGGTGAAGAAGTTTTCATGCATTTTGTAATTCACCAAAACACCAGCATGTATGTGTTTGTGCACACACACACACACACACACACACACACACACACACACACACACACACACACACACACACACACACACACACACACACACACACACACACACACACACACACACACACACACACACACACACACACACACAGCTATTTGTGGTACCATTGTATTTTGGTTTAGTGTCATATCACAATATTATGACTAAATGTAAGGTTTCTCGTCAGAAAACCACTATGTACTTTCTCCATGTTTTTCTTCACGCAGAAACAAGTGCACCAATTGATGATAGATAAGGGGCATGCAGAGGCACGATGAGAACAATCAAGCTGTCCGAGAGTGTATGTGCGTGTCGGTGTGTGTGTATCGATGTGTGTGTGCGTACAAGTACACAAATTGAACATCACCCTGAATGAAACTGCAGTTATTCATACAGGTTTTGTTCCCGGAAAATAAGTATACACATGTTCAATCATGCACATCCTGTGTGTATCTTTTTTATGATTTTGTAGAGATAAACACACTAGAAACCAGATACAAGGGGTGTAAGCGGCTCACCGAAGGGACGGTGGCCGCGATGGGGACCATCAGAACGGACACACCTCGCAGGAAGTGGGTCATGTACCGCTGTAGGGAAGACACCTGCAGTCTCTGCACTGCAAAGATCTGAGACACACATTGGGAGACAGAGACAGACGGACAGGGAAACAGACAGGCAGGAGAGAGACAGACGGACAGACGAGAGAGAGAGAGTCAGGAGAGAGAGACAGACCAGAAGACAGCCAGACAGATCAGAGAGAAATAGACAGACAGGCAGACAGACAGAGATACCAGGAGAGAGACAGATGGAAAGAAAGACAGACATACAGGGGAGAGAGAGAAACAAACAGGAAGATTGACACAAAAGGAGAGAGACAGTCAGTCAATCAGGCCGAGAGACAGACCGGTGAACCAGAATCCCTGAGGGGAATTCATATGCCAGAGTGATGAGTGAGTGAATGGTCAGGTCACAGGTAACAGAGAAACCCTTTTAGGAAGGCTAGGTGTAGCGGAGGAACATCCAGGCCAAACGGTAGGACTCAAAAAGTCTGGTCTGCATACAGTAATAAAAGATGGACATGTACGGTAGAAACTAAACATGGTCATCCATGAGTAAGCGCAAGTTCAAACACAACTTCTGCTGGGCTATATTTTGTGCCGCGTGACCTGACTTGGGCCAACCAGAGCAACCGTCTTCAACCTGTCTCACTCACCCTCTTGTAATCTAGATCTAAAATACCCAAAATGTACACAACAACAATAAATACATATAGCATATAAAATAGTAAATACTGACCTCTATAATGAGCAAGTTAATGAGTCCAAGGGAGATAGGGAGGACCCAAGTGTGGTCTGGAAGGGTCAGGTCAGAGAACCACAGAGTGCCGCCTGTTGACAGCTCAGTCTGCAGCGCTGGAATACACAGAGAAACATTAAATAAGCATTGATAATTACATTTATAAACCAACAGTACCGTATTTTCCGCTCTATAAGGCGCACCGGATTATAAAGCGCATAGAATAGAAGATACTGCAGTCAAACGTTTGACTGGGGTTGCGTTATGTATCGACTAGACCGAGCTGTGCTAAAGGGAATGTCAACAAAACAGTCAGATAAAGTTAAACTTTATTAAGCGTTCTGACAACTCCGTTCACTCCCATGGTAACGATGTTCAAACGTTAATGTGCATATTAACAATATCTCCCAGCCTTGTTCAGTTGTAAACACGTAAAAGAAACACAGTCTGATACCGCTAATTCAAACGTTAGTGCATAACTCAACATTGTTCAGTTACGTATAACACGTAAAGCTCACTTTTTCAGTTCATTCCCCGTCCACGAATCCCTCGAATTCTTCTTCTTCAGTGTCCGAATTGAACAGTTGGGCGAGTACGGCATCCAACATGCCCGGCTCCCTCTAGTCATTATACGAGTCAGTGTCGCTACTGTTGCCTGGCAGTTCAGTGATTATTCCTGCCTTAGTGAAAGCTCGGACCACAGTTGAGACTGATTAACAAAACTGCTGGTAAAAATCATATGTCTGTACTCTGTTTAAGTGTAGATGCAGCACAGGCATCCACGATCCATTGTCAAATAGTGGCGTAAGTCGCCCGGCGCTGTCTCCCCGACTTGGTGAATGTGTTCGCCTTCTAAGGCCCCGTCCCCACAAAGCCGATTTTTTGGTGAAAGCGCATAAGTCTTCGTTTCGGCCGACCGTCCAGACGGAGCCGGCGAATCCGGTGCCCGAAACTCCACATTTATGAAACCACCCTCGGAGGTGGTTTCAAATCTATCTGGACCTATGCGGTTTCGTGTTAGGATTCGTGTGGACGCCTGAAACACAAACGATTATGGCATTAGCCCCCCACTAGCTGGGGGACGTCTGAGTTGCGTTGAATTTTTTATTTATTATTTTATTTGTATTATTTTTGTAGCATTAAATAAAGCCCCTTGATAAATGTAATTACTAACTGTACATTAAAAAGTATTTCTGCTCAATTTAAAAGGTTGAATCTCCAGTTGTGACTGAATGTTTGTATACAGCGCGCAGGCTTGATGCGCTCCACTTTTTTCTGTGGAGAACCAGCGCCTTGAATATTTACTACAGCGTTTCTACAGCTCGATGCGGTTTCCAAATGACTTTACGGAGATATGCCTGAACCGCATAAATCGAAATCGGATCGTTTTCACCCGTTTCGGCTCCGTGTGGAGTGTTTGCGTGTTCGCCATATATAAGGCGCTCCGGATTATAAGGCGCACTGTCGTTTTTTGAGAAAATTAAAGGCTTTTAAGTACGCCTTATAGTGCGGAAAATACGGTACACACATTTTTTAAATACCGAGTTCTTAAAATATTTGGTTGTTAAAATTGCATCTTACCAATGACAGGTATTAGTCACACTGTTTAATTGACTGTAATGTGTAGTGTGTGAGTAAGTGTGAAAGTGTGAGTTAATACTACATTACACATGTGTTGCCTGCCATCTAAAAGGTTGAATCGATCTACTGTGGTTTAGAATGATGTCAACAAACATCTGTCTAAGCTTGTCTATCTTGTATCGCTTGGATTGATTGACACACTTGAAACACTTTGTGTTTCATGTTTTCACATCACCTTTTCACAAAAATAAACTGCTGAATAGTTAAGTGGGAGAGTCAACCCAGAAGTATGTAGAATAGATCTCCAGCTACTCTCTGACCACATCCCTATCATACTGTGCCAATAACTGGTGGGTCCACTGGATCGGTTTTGAAATGGCTTTTAGTGGACTATCAGAAGCATACCCAGTGGTAAAACTTTTTACCTCTTAAGCTCCAGCCTATTTTTAATTGTCTAATTTGTCCAATTAATATGCTTGGTGTTTGAGTTGTGTTTGGCGTGTGTAAAGATGACTTATATGTGCTTGTAGCGGAGTTCCTCATGTTTAATTTAATATGACTATTTCTACATAATAAGGGCAGTGTTGTATGCCTTTTCATGTGAGAGTGATCACGGTCTTCCCAAATCTGGGGAACCTCAAGTTTAAGAGGTTAAAATAAACTCTCCAGCACAATCCCTGTACAACCCCACCCCTACTCACCAGATCCAGCTGGGGAAGAGGCCATGCTGAGGTTGCGAAGGGCCAGGGAGAGACTGACCCACATGGGCAACTGCACCCACACCAGCAGGCTAGCCTTGAAGGGGTGGCAGTTGTCCCTGATGTACAGCTCAGACACGATGCGATGCAGGTTCTTCTTGAACTGATAGCTGGCAGAACACAACAACAGGTTAAAGGCCATTGCAAAATAAAAGATCAAATAGTCAGCCTTTCGAGGTTGACCTCAAACTAAAATGAGCTCCTGTGGGAAATTCTGATTAGGCCACAGATTGACGAAGAAAGAACGCAAGCCAATGAGCAGTGACTTCTTTATGGAAAACATGACCTTGGCCCATGGGGAGGTTTTTCTCCAGAGGGGAAACCATCTTTCAGAGGTCAGAATCTGAAAAATTAAGTGTTGGGCTTTGTGTATTTGTATCCAGGCTTAATTTAACCCCACTCTTTACCCAATAGTAACTAGGGGGTACTCTAACGGCTTATTTCACAGAGCAATCTCTGAAGAACAATCAATTATTAAAAGTTAATATACCAGTTCACTCCATTCATTTAGCATTCATTACAATTTCATTTTGGTAGGGTTATATTTGCCCATGGACCAATCTTTACTTTAATGCTTTTCTCTAACATTATGGCTATGATTCATGTACATTTGGCTATGATTCATGTAAATTTGACAAATGCATATTTCCCTTCAATTTGGGTTGCCTTAGCGTATTTTGTGTTATACATGTTGTAAGTCACACTTCCCCTACTACATCTGGGACTGTTAGGGAAAACTGATTCTGAATCCCATCTAGGGTTGAATGATTAATGTAATTCAAACCGACATTTCGATGTAATATACAACGCGATTGCATATCACAGAGTGTGTTTAAAAAAAATTGGGATGATTATTGGGATTATTATTTAAAAGAAATATGATTTGTTACTGACTGGAGATCAGTACGAATCATATTTGTTTTTCCTACACATAGGCCATGCCTAAAGGAAAGATGATCCCACAGATGACAACATCAGCTCAGCTGAGAACCGCTGGTCCTGGTCGGGGTCATGGTCGGCCGTAGGGCTCACCGGCAGTGACGCTCCTTCCAGCCACACTCCTGGGCTCGGACGGACACCTCGTAGCGAAGTCTCTTGGCAAGCACCGCTATCTCGGACTGTAGCGCCTCAACCTGGCTAGAAACAGGGGTCAGAATTACCGGGACCACTGGGACTAAGTGAGGCAACTTCACAAAAATACAAATAAATAAAAAGATTTGGGTCTCACATCTCATGGCCCTTCGTGGGTCTACCATACTGTTATGTATGATTTTTCATTGATTTCTATCTTATACTCATAAGTAATGTATGTTTCTATTTTTGTGTGTTTAAATTTTGTCCGAAACCAAGAGACGGCATCATGAACGTTGTTTGGTGTGTTTTTTGTGTACTAATATGAGGACAGAGGCCTTGGAATAGCGAGGGGACCATAGGAGAAGCGTGGGTTGCACTAACACACTAGTTGGCAGCCGGAGACAGTAAGAACATCCAGTTGGATGGGAATGGGATGGGAAATCAAACAGGATTTGCGAGGGAGTAATCCTATGTGAGGTTTGTCAACAGACTAGATGCCTGACATTGTTTCACAGAGTGTGCCAGAGAAGCAAGGATTTTTTTGTATGGTCTTATGCATGATCATGGCTTGTTGTTAGGCCACGGGTTTGAAATCTTTAGGGAGGGAGAGGATTTTCAACATTTGTTGAAATATCGATACTCATTGTTCTCTCGTCATTAGGGTAACATGTTCAAAGATTTTCTGTGCCATTCGCAGTTTGTTCTTATACTCATTATTGAAACTGCCCTAACTTAGAACTATTAAGTATAGTTATTAAAACCATTCCTCGTAAAGTTACCAACATTTCAATATTTGGCAAAGAGCAGAAAAGTGGACCAATTCCTCCCCCTGTTGGTGATAATAGAAAATGCTCCCATAAGGAGAGTCCCAATCCACCCTGCTGACCGTGATCACAAAAAATAAGTGAAGGAGTCTAAAATCAATACCAAAGCTACGGAAGACAATGTTGACAAAATACACATAGCATTTAGTTTCCATTGCAAAGACATCGATTCGACTTGAGTTGGAGCTTCATGTCCCTAAATAAGAGCTAATGAGATGAACTATATTCAGTAACATGTTCTGAAACATGCTCGGGACACGACGAGGACGAACCTTTCCAATGACGATCATCTGATAGGCTCCTAGCGGGAGTGTAATGACAGTCCGAAGAGCCAGCGTGGTGCACATGATACTGGCCCACCAGGGAAGTGCAGTACCCCCCTGGCTACTGATCAACAGCTGTTCCGTCAGGTGAACAAGGTTCGAGTCCGCGATACTCGCGTACCATCCAGGAGAACCAGCATCGTCGCTACCAGTGATGCTCGAAGCATGTCTAACATGTACAGTCAATGAGGAGAACGAGATACGTCCAGGTGGTGGGATGTAAGGTCCGCTCCTGTTTTGTTGTGGTGTATGGTAGCAGGTGAGTAGAGTAGGGCCGCTTGCGTTTCTGACGAGTGACTTTGGGCAGACAATTCTTATCCCTGCAGCGACACGAACACCCAGCATTTTTACATGGGATATCTGAAAACAAAAAAGGAGATAACGCCAGATGATGGTCGGAATCAGACAGAAGTCGTCCCCATACGATTTATCACATCTTATCAAGGTACTCTAAGTCGCCCGTGCAAAGACGTCCTTGCAACATAACTGCTGAATTTTGACAGGTAGCTGAAGCTTATGTTACCAAAGAGCTTTGTTATCCACTGTGTGCATGCATCTGTTTTGTATACTCACTTTGTGACGAGGTAGACGGTCTGATTATAGTTGTTATTTTTTTTCTAGACAGTGTTTGCACATTTTAGAGCCGCTTATAAGTTATTCAACATACATGGTTGCAATGCTCGCGCACACCGGGCCTCACAGAATGGGATGTCGCGCACATATGACGTCCATACACAAATACTGAACCCGGGACATAACATAAACATTTAGATTATACATAAATAACAATAATAATAATTTAAATTGTTCATGTATTTATGTCCATTATTATTTATTTGGACTTAAACGTACTCCTTATGTTACACACGTTTTTCTTTGGTGTAGTGTTTGTGTGAACCACTAGATGTTGCTACTTTAGTCTCCGCGACAAATTTCGTCTGCACAGATTCCTCGGCTCGGCATAGCCATTCGGTCGGGAGCGTTCCAAAAGCAGTTAAGGATTACTGCTACTCTCCAATAAGGGCACGTTTTTATTGGGGCTTTTAGTCCCGCGGGCCGTTTTGAGATGGCCGAGTATACGCAGAAGGGTATATTGACGGCTGTACTGTTCTTTTCGGCCATCACTTTACGAGACATCTACGTCGGGAGAAGCCAGACCCAGCAGCAGGGTCCGCAGGCCTCCGAAAGCCTCGGCATGGCCTCTGACAGCCTGCCGGACGCCGGCACCGTGAAGCCTGGGAAGCCCTCACTGTACACTGGGCCTGTGTTGAAATTTCAATACTGGTGAGTTGATCAATACATAACATTATCTATTCATTTCACTAAGCCACAAATGCATATGATGTCTGCATGGCTAGGAGAGCTAGGTGGCTACAAACTTGCCAGCGGATTAGCTTGAACCATCTAGCTGTGTTGCTAATCAAAATGAGCCATTTACAACGATAACCTCAACAACCTGACCCCCCCCCCCCCCCCCACCCACACACACACACACACACACACACACACACACACACACACACACACACACACACACACACACACACACACACACAGAGAGAGAGACGAATATATATATATATCCACTGACTTTTCATTGTATCAGTAAAGTACATTCATACAATACGTCATAGAATACATCATAAAGTGAATTGGCATCTTCTTATTCTGTATATTGTCTATTATCTTTGGTGTTTTCAGTATTTCCTGAGGGTACAGCAAGGTGTACCAGGAGTACTCTCGGGCCATCAGCCAGTTGTACCCGGACATCCGTATCGAGGGAGAGAACTACCCTCCAACACCCACCAACAGGTAAGGGATGGTCACAACTCTCTAAACAAAACACACCGTAGTTTCCAGTCCTTTTTCATCCTTTTTTTTTTTTTAATTTTCATAGTATTAATAAAAATCTTCATATAAAGGGATGGGCTCGGTTAGAAAATAATGCATCTTGGGATTAGAGGTGCTTCATGTTTATTGCCTTTCTAATCCACCCAATTCTCATCATTATCATCTATCAACCATATCCCCTGGTTCACCACATCAGGTATCTAGGTAACTTCTTCTCCTACTTCAAGCTGCTGGCCATCACTCTGGTAGTAAGTGGCCAGAACCCCTTCCCCATCCTGGGCCTGGCCACCCCGCGGGCCTGGGTCTGGAGTCAGGAGAACAAGGTGAGTTATAGGGTCAGGAATGGATAGCCATTTTGAATACAAAATAGGTAATCTATGTAATTTATGTAGATCCTATGAGAAAATTGTGTGTGTGTGTGGGGGGGGGTTGCTAACAGATAATAAATGTATTCTTATAAATGCATCCGTCCAACAACGATTCGAAAATACAGTGTTCCATCTATGATCAGCAACTATAGTTAAAGAAACAATGAGTCCTCCCATTCAGCTGCTAGCCTAACAATGCTGGTTCGTGTCCCACAGTTGCACAGCCAGTTCAAGTGGACCGAATAGTTATAGATTTTTTTATTTCTGATTGATCGCTTACTAACTGAAAAGGGCCTCAATCATGCACAAAGGTACTTTAAGTATATCATCCAGCGTAATAGCTAGGCCTTATTCACCGAATAGATACACAGTAAATTTGCCTGAGTAAAATTTACTCAAATTGAAGAAAATTTTACTCTGCCGCAGATAACATTTGGTCCCTCTCTAAAAAGAGTAAAATTGACTCTTTTGGTGTAGCTATTTTCCCAGAGGTAATATTTGACTTTGTGGTGGTAGTTGACTCTTTTCAGTGGGTTTTAAAATGAACTCTAACACTATTCTACTCCGTTCAGAGCTACATGAACTCTATTGTGAGCAGTGTTAATTTCGTTAACGAAAAATATGACGAAAAATGTTCGTCAACGACCTTTTTTCCATGACGTTGACGAGACGATGACGAGCTAAAAATAAGTCGTTGATAATAAAAACTATGACGAAATGTAAGTTTAGTTTTCGTTGACGAGACGAGACAGGACGAAAATGTTGGTGGTGTGCTCTCGGACATTCAAAATGCATGATATTTGCCCCCAACTGTGCCTCTCTGTCAGTCAAAATGCATCTACTGTCATTGGTTGAATTGGTTGAGCGATGTGCGCCGCGCGCGTAGCTTGAACCTGCCACCTTGAACCAGTCAGGTGCTGCTGATGTCCGAATATCAGAGCGACGGCGATTTACGACAACCAGTTAACACATGATGGCAAGTTCAGCACAAAAAGCATTTGGTCGGAAACAAAGATTAGATATATGGACGCACTTTAGTTATAACTCAGCAGAAAGAAAAACGCAATGCACCGTACTAACGGGAGATGGAGAGATGCCCTGTGGCTTCAAGTTAGGTGGGAAGAACACAACCAACCTCAAGAGACACTTGAAGGCGCACCACCCTGATATTTTTGACAAGGTAAGTTAGTTAACTGTAATGTTAACATCACACAATCACATAATTTGAATCTTCAAAATCTATACTTGATATCTTCTTATATGTAAGGGATAATGTCCGTCCGAGTAGGGCTTTGACTTTTGGCCAGAAATCATATCGAAGTTTGTTTGTTTATTAATATTAATATTCGAATATATTCGAATATTTATTAATAATATTTTGACCATTAAATGCCTTCAGTAAGACCTGGATTGGGCTTCGCGGGATTTGTTTAGCGTATACATAACTGCTATTACGCCCAATCATTTTGTGAAAGTATCACTCCGCGCCTTGGAAGTGGAAAGTGTCAAAGAATACAACCGTATTTTTACTAGTGTGTGTGTGTGTGTGTGTGTGGAGTCATTTTGCCATAATTTTAACAGTTGTATAAAAGCAATAGCACAGTTCACTGAAGCCTAAAATCGGCGAGTGAACTGCTCCATAGGATAAATTGCCGGCGAAACGCTCTATCGGAGCCTTCTCTCTGAGGGACGCTAAAGTGTGTTGCATAGCGACCGTCGATGTATAGCGGCAGCCAGGAGGGACTACTTTTTTTTTGATCTTTAATACAACTGCTACTTTGACTTTCTTGATTTCTTTTTAAATGTAGTGTGTCTATGACTTTCGTTTCGCCATAACAGTAACCGTTGCTCATTATACCACTGTGAAGGGGGTCGCCAGCCCTCCGCTGCGCGTCGGGGCCGGACAACGCACCTTAACAGCGGTATAATGAGCACATACCACAGCCTGGCGTGATCTATTGCTTAATTATAACATGTCACTTGCCAAAGAAAATAAATTAAGACCATTCATTTATATTTTCATGCGTTTTACAATCCAAATATAAAGTTTTTCACAAGCCATAATTTAGTTTCCCTGGTAACGCCTGAGTAGTCCGCTCCGCTAGAGACCAAACGTTATGCATTGTACATATTTATAATTTGAAACTCGTTCCAGCCTTTATACCACAGATACTATAGGGTCTATGCCAGCATATAACCACGTTTTCAGATTACAGTTTACTGCGTTTTTCAAAATTAACCAGCTCTCGTTTTGAAGGCTGAACATACGGTTTGACTGGAATTTATTAGCAAAGTAATATCTTAAAGGGATTAGCCTACAGGAGTAATTGTATCTTTTGATTTTTTTCCTCACCTAGATCCCAGAGACGAGTATTCCTAAACAGCAAACTGGTGCAAAAAATGTGGGGGTGCAATTATCGATCCCAGCAGTGTTCACCTCAATATCAAAATATAAAACTGACTCGCTGGAACTAATTGTTAAAGAAAAGGCGATTGCGCAATGGATTGCACGCACAGGTCTACCTGTCCGCACTATTGAGGATGAAGATTTCGTCCTCATGATGAAGACCATAGACAAGAGGCTGACCATTCCGAAGAAAACTAAAATAAACAACTTGATCGACCAGCTTTATATTGCTGAAAAACAAAAATTTAAAGAGAGACTCGCCACGGCACGCAGAACAACAATTTGTATGGACATATGGACAAAAAAAGGACTTACAGCGTCATTCCTCGCTATTAGTGCCTGTTACTTTTGTACTCAGGAGAACAAACCCCAGCACATATTGTTGAAGCTTGACCAGATCTCCCACCCACACACTGCAGAGTGTATAAAGACTTGTCTTGACCGATGCACTGAGGACTGGGGAATACCAAAAGACAAAATTCTGACAGTCATAACCGATAATGGAAGCAACATGGTTGCAGCGTTCAAAAACGATGAACATGAGCCCAGCAGCTCTGAGGACTCAGAGGAGAGTGATGAAGACTCTGACGTTGTCGAGGAGGAACAAAGGTAAATTCTATTAGTTTGTAGATTTTCAGTAGTAGGCTATATTATGTCTGTTATTGAGCTATGCTTATTGTCTTTTAGCATTAAAGATGTGTTGTTACACATTGTTTATTGCATTGTGTTGCTCATGGCAATTTAATTTCCTCTAGAAGATTAATAAAGTATCTGTCCTTTTCTCTGTTTGTCTTATCTATCTAGGTACGGAGCCATGGAGAGGACCCCCTGTGTTGTACATACACTGCAACTCGTGGTGAACATGATCCGGAAAGATCTTAGTGTCAATCGACTCCTTGACAAAGCTCGAGTACTCGTCAGGCTCTTCCGCAAGTCGTCTGTGGCGATTGAGCAACTGCTGCAGCTGTGTGGACTCACTCTGGTCAAAGACTGCCTCACTAGATGGTCCAGCACATACCTGATGATATCACGCCTTGTCCAAGTGAAGGACTCAATTCTTCAGGTAGCTGATGGGATGGGCTGGGACTATCTTCTACCGAGTGAGTGGCTGAGGCTGACTGCTCTCAGAGATCTGCTCCTCCCCTTTGCTGAGCACACCAAGATGCTCCAGAGTGACACAATGTCCTTATCCCTGGTGGTGCCCGCCCTCCTGGACCTGAGCGCTCACCTGTGTGAGTTCCCCCAGGATTCGAGCTACAGGGACCTAGCTTCCCTGGCTCACAAGATGAAGGCAAACATGGACAAACGCTTCAGCTGCTTTCTTGATCCAAGTGATCCAAAGTTCTCACCCCTGACTACTGCTGCATGCTTCCTCGACCCAACAGTCTCACTCACACTCATTGAAAATGATGACGAACAAATTCAGGAGCTTCTGAGAAAAGCAAAAGATTACATTGCTGAAATGGTGTCACCAGTAATACAGGATGGGGAGGAGGCTGATGAAAATGAGCAGGAAGAAGAAAGAGGAGAGGCACCAGAGGCAAAGCGGCCGAGATTTAGATTCCTCTCAAAAACAAGTGCAAGCCGCCGGCCATCTAGCCTCTCAAAGCCCTGTGTCAGGCAGGAAATTCAGAAATTCATGGGGGAACTGTCAGAAGTTGAACCGATAAACGAAGAGACTGCCCTTCAGTATTGGGCTGCACAAGGTTCCGTTTATCCAAGCCTAAAACCTCTTGCCTGCGATCTCCTGGCAATGCCAGCATCTCAAGCACTTGCTGAGCGAGTTTTTAGCATTACAGGTGACCTCAGTCGTGGTCGTCGAAATAGAGCAAGAGTCATTTTAGAGAGGGGCGCTTTCCTCAAACTGAATCGAGATCCGATTCAGTAGCCTAATTCTGCTTTATGTGTTTGTGTGTTATGTGTGTTCATTTTGAAGTTCTAGAAAATAAACATAACCACATTGGCCAAATATAGAAAGTTTTGTTTCTTGACTTAGTGGAATGGTCTTTACTCCATGTCACCATGTGTATTAATACTAGTACTACCTTAGTAGATCTGAAAGGACAGCACAGCAGACTCTCATAGATAGGAGAGTCTAGTCTAGAGATATCCAACTAAGGTAAGGAGTATGTATATTACAGGTAAAAGATATCCAACTAAGGTAAGGAGTATGTATATTACAGAGTGAATTGAAGTGATGTTGCTTTATGAATTTCAACACTTGATACAACCTGCTGTCACCTTCATTTCAATTTCCGATACCTGTATTAGCCTAATTGAATTAGTTTAAAAAGAGAATTTTTTTTGACTAAAAGTAATGACTAAAAGTTGACTAAAATGTAAAGACTTTTCGTCGACTAAAACTAGACTAAAACTACAAAGGAAAACAATGACTAAAATGTGACTAAATATACTAAGCATTTTCGTCAAAAGACTAAGACTAAGACTAAATCTAAAATAGCTGACAAAATTAACACTGATTGTGAGAAACTCTAAAATGCCTGTAACCCATTTTCCTCAGCTTTCAGAGTTGTTTATCCTCATATAAGAGTAATTTATCAACTCTTTTCAGAGTTGTTTTTTATAATTATGCATTTCTTCTGTTTTACGACTAACAATTAACTGAAATAATTTACAAAACAAGATGTATAGCCATATCGCACTTTATTTCTCAGGCACTTTTCATTATTGCAGTGAATTCACTTGTGCTTACAAAAACAATAAATAATACAGAAACAATAAATAATACAATGAAAACAATAAAAATACAAGAGGGTAAATAAAAAAATAAAATGGAGTAAGACAGAGATGAGAAGATGAAGACTGAGAGAAGGGATGAATAGACCTCTGAAGAATAAGTTCCACCTCCGAGGCTCCCGGTTCCCTAGGTCAAATATCTATGGGAAATAACATGGTGTTTTTGAATAATCGTACATAACAAACTCTGTAGGTGGCGAAGAAGTAAACGCTGAAGAAGGAAACTAGATGGAAAAAGTGTGCACTTCAAAACGTGAGCTTTTACTTCTTTGCCACCTACAGAGTAGACATAGGCTGTGTCCCAATTCAGGGGACGCATCCTTCGAAGGACGCGGTCTATGAAGGTCTTCGTAGACGTGAAGGCCGGACCGAAGGCCGAACAAACGTTTTTAAATGAGACGGTCTGCCCTACGGAGCATTTCAAGTTTGCGTAACAAGCCGTTAACACCCTTTACCTTGCGTGATGACGCGCCGCTCCTGTCACCTAGCAACCCTGACAGCTGCGGTTCAAACCGGACATCTATATAACCCATTTATATAACCCATTCAGAGATGTCCACTTTCACTTAGATGTCCACTTCTTACTTTATTCTTACTTTTATTCTATTGTATTCATAATTTTCTATTTTTTATAATCTTATCTTTATGCTTGTAATTTATATTTGTACGGAGCACCTTGAACAAAACAATTTCACCCCGGGATCAATGAAGTTTTCTGATTCTGATTCGGTTATATAATAATTATTTAAAATATAACGTTAATTAGTTTAACGTTATATGGCTCGTTTTAATGAAATTGAACTTTGACAATAAAGTTACAAATTTAAAATAGTCCCAACTTTATTTTAATACAAAAAAATATTTTTACATAGTTTTGTCAATGAATAATGTAATTTGCTGCAACTGCCGCTTCGTCTCTCTGACTGAAAAAAATCCAACTCGCAATGAATCTTGGGATACGTTGGGCCGAGAAGGATACATCTGGTGTATCCTTCAAATCCGGGAAAAGAAGGCTGCATTTGTCGGCCGCATTTGAAGGAGCCTTCGAAATGGGACAGCCCTTGACGCGTCGCAGTGACGCAATCGCCCTTCGAATGCACCCTTCGAAGGATGCGTCCCCTGAATTGGGACATAGCCATAGACATTTGACCGAGGGAACCGGGAGCCTCGGAGGCGGGACTTATTCTTCAGAGGTCTGTTAGAGTAGTGAAGAGAAGAAATAGAAGAAGAGGGAGAAATTACATGAAACAGTAAGGCACAATAAATAAAATCTGTATCCCTACCATTAGGCCTGTCGCGATATGCAATAAATCAATTAATTGCGCGATAAATTAAAATGAGCGTTATTTTTTTGCCGGCCGCAATAATTTCCATTCGCACTCTTTTTTTTAAATCATTGCTTTATTGGCCTAATCTGAGAAGAAATCTATGCCATAAACAGAAATATTATAGGCCTTCATTACACGGGTCTTCTCAATGCCGTGGAACGCTCCGTTCACTTGCATAGATAGTAACGGTAACTTGTCAACCCCAGCGTCTTCGTTTGCTAAGCAACGTCAACGTCTTTGAAGGACTATTTCTCTGCTGATCAACACTACGAATGCTGCTAACAAATAAATTGTAAAAAGACACACCATGTGAAGTTATTTTTTCGTCTTGGCAAGTAGCCTTGTAATAAGCGGGATAATGTATGGAACGTCGCCGGTCATTATCTAAAATAAGCCCCTTCAGGGTGAAGCAAGACACCTCCGCTGCGCGTCGGTCGCCTGTTCGCCCTGTCGGGGCTTATTTTCCCGATAGTGACCGGCGTTCTATGCATTATATATATTCATATATATTATATATATTTAGCAGGGTAGGCCTAAGTCACAAATGTCGGGTTGAAATCGGGCTCCGGCTCATAATTACAGGGCACAACGAGTAAACCCCCTCGTCAAGTGTCAGTACCGCGTTCACATGGACACATCTGTTGTGTGAAAATGATCATGTATACGCCTCATACGGAATATAATTATCTGTTCGGCATAGATTCTATGCCGAATAGAAGAGGTGGTGTAGTCCGTTTTAATCGCCATGTATACACTTATTCCGAATAGATTGGGGTTTAACTTAGAGCAGCCGCAGTAGTTCGCAATTGGTCCACTGAGCTCCGTCTGTACTTTTAAGCACACCGAACTTCACCGCGGTCAAGGAAAGTGGATTTATTGCCTGATTCACGTCTTTGTTATCACTCCGTAAAAGTAGTCCGGTAAGCGTGTCCGGTTGCTAAGGGACATGGGTGTTTATTAATGACGTGTTCGCGTATCGTAGTGTCCGCGCGCGTCCGAGGTAACTGTAAATGAGTAGGCTACTAGTGGTACTTTTGCAGGCTGAAGGTTAAAATACTTCTTAACTTAGAGAGATGGCAGCTGCAGTAGTAAGCAAATGGACCTTCGAGGATTCCTGGTCACTAAATTCCTGTAAGACCACTCTCTCCCACCAGTCTTGGCTGCAGACTCGCATCCAAATTCCTCTTGTTTGCGGCGGAGCTTAAGGTAAATATAAAGATCTGACGAGAAATTGACGTTGCTGCGCTGTCCTCCTTCTTAATTGAAGGAGCAGGCAGAGAAAAGCTCTCTCCTGCTGTGCTTTCATTAAAATCAAATTTAAAATCCCCGATAGTGATAAGACATCCATTATGTCGCCGCCGGTCCAGAGATGTGTCAGGTGTGCGCGAGAGACAGAACGGACACTTTTGTTACTGCCATGTATACAGTAGCCTACATTCGGAACACATTTTAGGAACAGATCTATGCCGCATAGGAATCTATGCGGATCAGATGCGGATCAGATGTGCCATGTAATCGCGGCTTCTAACTTGTTGCATTGTCTGTGTGGGAGGCGGAGTCCTGGCGCAATCGTGTTTACATCCTTTTTATTTAGTGTTTCAATTTTATTTATTGTTTTTGGTGGTGTTTGGTTTTTATTCAAGAGCATTTTTTGTTAATAATAGATTGTTTTTGGTTGTTTTGTTAATTTATTCTGGATATTTTAAATGTCTTCCAGACGTCCAGTTCCAGTGTTCTTTAAAAATAAAGGTTTATTGATCTTCGAAAGGGTGTACTTTATCATTATATTAGTTGAAAAACGGCAATATTATCGCTTATCGCAATAATTCCTGGGGCAATTAATCGCCCAGAATTTTTTTTTATCGTGACAGGCCTAACCACCATAAGACATCAGTATATCAAATATTCTGTGGTAAAAAATACCTTTTATGTCCAAGACAAAGGGTGCCTCTGATGTACGCAATACCTTGTACACATGGACATGTTCATTTAAGCATATGGTTTCTAAAGCAGTTGTAATAAAAAGAACCTGCTCATCTTTGATTACAATTTTCTGGTAGATGGTGATACCTGAGGAGACAACTGAAGAAAACACTATGCTGACCATCTGCAGCAATAAAATGAACAAATACCAGTGCTGATCATTAGGATGCACAAGATCTCCAAACATAATGGGTAGATGACGTAGTAAACACCAGCTCTGAATGGCATTTAAGCCCAAGTCATTCGAACCCTCCACTAATTTTACACCAGGTGGTTTGTTTTGTTCCATGAAGCCATAGTTGAAACTCTGAATTCTCCCATGCACTTCTGCTGATGTAGTGTAATTTCTAATCAGGTGCTGAATGAGTAATTTCATTTCGTACTGTGCAACACCCTTCAAAATATTGTGCATTATATCAACTGAGAAGTTTGCTGTTTTGTGAAAATCTTGCAATGAATTCAAAGGGCAAGATTTTTTTACTCGCATCACATAAGGTAAAGTGGGATTGCTCTGCATTATCTGGCAGTGTTCAACATGAAGCTCTTTACTTCGTAATGACATCTTTGAACTTTCTTCAGTGAATTCAGTCTGATAGTCTTCCTTCTCTAATAGGCAAAAGCGGCAACAGTATCTAGCACTAAAGGATTCCACAAAACCAAATAAAGAATGAATACCAAGGTTGTCTCCAGTAACTTGTATAATGGTTCCATAAACGGTATGATCAAATAGAGGAATCTGAATTCCATTAGTTTCAAGAGCAGAGACATCTTGGACGAGTGGCGCTAGTATTTTCTCAAACCTATGTTTTGATATCTTGTGCATGAAACAAAGCAGCCAAATGGATATTTAGCAAACCTGAATTGTATTTAGGTCAAACATTTCTGAGGGTAAAATAGATGGCTCTTAACTTATGGATTCCTCTTTTTGATCCAAGGGGGTCATTTGATCCAACACTCATTCGTAAAAAAAAAAAAGCTGGATCTGAATAGCATGCTCTTGTTTTGAGAAGAGCGCATGACCCTTAAAGAATTCTCCATCCTGTATGTCATATAGTAAATGTTGACTCTGTTTAGGATCTCTAATCAACATATCTTTGATATTTGGGTGATTGTAAATGGACTTCAGCGTTTCAAGAATTGGTATGTATTATAAATTTGTCTTTGACAGTGGTTTGTAGAAAAGTTCTAGTTGTTCTGTTAATTCGTGTAGCAAATCTTGTTCCAAGAACAAGTTCTCCTGCTCTCACTGTTAAATGCAACAAAAGGATTAATCACCTTCTCAAAACACTCATTAATTTGAGACTAAACCACACTTTTGATGGGCTCCTCTAAAGCAAGACTTTTTTTAGAGCTTCTTGAGTGTGACTATGTATGTCTCTGAGCACTTCTTGTACAGCACTAACAACATATTTAATAGTTGCCTCTGCAACCCCAGCAACTTTAAGTTCTGTGAGCATTGTTAGATTAGATTTCTTTATTGTCCTTGTTCAACAGAGTTAATCAACGAAATTAAGTTTAGAGCATCACCACTGGCATAGTATATAAATATATAAATAAATAAATAAATAACAATAATAACATGAATGAGAATGCAGAAAATCCAGTCCATAGTTGTGATGAGTGAGGGGGGGGGGGGGGGGGGGGGGGCGGGCTGCAGTCCTCTGCGTTTTTCCCTCTTCTGCAGCCGCGCACAGCGTCTCCTCCTCCGCTTCTCAGCCTCAGGAGTGCTGGATGGTGATCTGGTGATCTCGGCTGGGATGGTGAAGTCCGCAGATTTTGGGAGCTCTGGGCCGTTGCAACTATGTGCGCCGCCGCCATGGCAACAAAGCCATGTCAGCTGTTCTGTATGCTCGATAGGCAGTGCGGCCATCTAGCTCAATAGCCGAGTCCGGGGTCTTGTTCTCCAGCCAGGTTTCCGCAAAGATTAAGCTGCAGCAGTTCTCGATGTGTTTTTGTGAAGCCAGTTCCAGTCGGATCTGCAGCCGCGCACAGCGTCTGGTGAAGTCCGCTGGGAGTTGGCGAAATGGTGCGCCGTTGAGCTCCAAATGTTAATTCCGGCTGTACTTCATTGTTGGGTTTGAAAGCAGTGTGAAAAGCTGTGTGAAATAATATTAAGTGCTACCAAAAATTACAAAAAAACATGCCAGTTTGGGGAGCTCCAGGCCGCTGCAACTATGTGCGCCGCCGCCATGGCAACCCAAAATTGTTGCACAACTGTTTACTATGTTTCTTTCTTGCAGAACAGTGTCACATGGCAAACTCTGAGAGGGCAAAACATCTGTATCCCCTAATGAAATGGAATTGTTGGTTGTGGAACATTCACTGTCATCAAAACATAAATTGTAATTTGCACAACACTTGATTAGATGCTTTCGTAATCCAGAAAAACTTTGATAAACGTGAGAACAACCTCTGAGCACATTTTAACTTGAGACCCTTTCCTGAGCAAAGACCATGAACTAATTTAAAGTGTAATAAGTGCATTGGCATGCCACCTTTTACACATAAAGCATATCATCTTGCTCACTGGAGCATTCTGGCCCTCAGCTCAGCCACTCTTGGATTTATTTTTGTGGTTTCAGCATCCATGTCAAACACAGTTGTTTGCAGGAAAGTGTACGGGTTTGTCAACTCCTGACAGTATGTAGTGCCAAAAACTTAGTGAGCTTTAAAAAGCTCAACAGCAGCCAGGGAATTTGAGGCTTTACAGGGCAAAGCGTGTTGGTCAATGACTATGAAGTAAGACTGGATCCTACTTTTCTTTGGCCCAACTGCTAGCAGATATGGTTGGAGACTTCATGCAATGACGTCCAGGTGTCCCTGAATGCTGGTACCAGTCTGAGAGAGAGAGAAACCTCAATCGTCTAACGGCAACGTAACCTAACGTCGTTGGCAACCTGGATATGGACAGGTTTATCACATTATAATCTTGATTCAAATATATATGGGACTCCGGCATGATGAGAACAACAAGCAGTATGTTTACTTCTAAGGACGTGTTTAATCTGGTTTAATGGTTCACCTTGATGAATTTCACAAGATAGTCACATGCTTGTCTGGCTGCAATCTTTCCCGGTCGCTTGCAGCCTTGACTGGAGGGCGGCAAAAGGTGAACCAGAAGGAGAAGGGAAGACATGTCACTGTCCCAACCTGGCGGCACAGACAACAAAATAAAATAGGCATTTTTAGGTTTCAGTTTGATAAATTTGAAGACCTCCTCCTACTCACTTTAACCTACCAATTATGGATGAATAACCAGTATAATGCATTAAACATCTGCAGTACCCTTAATTTCTCAGTAATTAATCAATTCCATTGAAATAACTGGGCCATTATAGGTACCTTCTTCAACTTCAGTGGCAACGGCATTCTGGATGAGATATTGTACCTCCTCAGTCTGTGTGAGGTCACGGCTCTGTGCGATGACCTTTGGTTTTATGTCGGTAGACCACTTCTCCATTAGCTTTGCAGAGGTTGAATCTCCAAAAATAAGTCTAAAATCTTGATCGATCTACACAAAATCACGAAGTATTGAGGATTTATTTTACCCAACACATGTTAACTACAACACAAAATCACCTTCAGATTTCAGATTAGTATGTAAAAAAAATAAATAAGGTTGACATACCATGCCTGGTATGTCCATGGACCGTGGGGAAAATGGCTAGAATATCAGATGACTTGTCAGGGTCATGCAAAACCTTCTGACGGTAGATCAGTGTTAACCTCATCTTTTGCTTTACCACAGCCTCATCAGCAGTGTGCTTCATCAGGGCAATAGCTTCCTGACACTGACTTTCATCATTCAACCAGTTAGCCTCTTCAAAAGGATAGGTCAGCCCTTGGTCCACCTAAAATGATTACAGATAATATGAGTGTTACATGGTAAGGCTTTTCTTTCTGAAACACAAAGTATTCACAAAACTCCAGGCCAGGATGACCATACACGATCATAAGTATTTACATAGTCATAAACATTTAAGGATATTACAACAATTTGCATTTTGGAAAAATGTATCAAGAAAACAGGTCAAATTCTAACAAATAAAACACAACTCCATACTGTGTGTTCATTTGAGCCCAAAATTATACAGGGGTCAAGCTAATACAAGCAGTGACCAAGATCAAAAAATGCACCTGTTTGTGATTGCCGTGAGCGCTTAGGTCGTCCCTCCGATGCTTCCTTCGGAAGTGTTTTTATTCTCCAGGCCAGGTATCCACTTCCATCTTCTGCATTGTAATACTGCTCCTTTGGACATATCACAGACACAGATACGTTATGTATTGCTGGACTAATGTTATGCATGCAACACTCATGGAACATGCAACACTCGTCTGAATGAAGACACTTGAGATAACGGCCACATACATAACCCAGTTTGCTCATGGGATCTGCCAGGTATGGGAGATGATCCCTTTGGCATAGTCTTCTTTTATCCGTCGAGGAGGGCTTGACACACACACACACACACACACACACTAGAATCCAGATCATAATAAACACATAGTACATAAATTCTACAAATTGCTTCTTTAACACCCTACCCATGTTCATTTATCATTTGTGCCACCAAGATCTTAACCATGTTACGTCTTCTGCCATCTGTCAAATATTTTGTGCGAGCATATTCACTCATGATCTTCTCGCCTCCTGGGCTTCCTTTTAAGATATCCTCAATCATCTGGAGAGGGAGGTTGGGGTTAATGGGTAATATAAAAGGAACATATAGGCAATTAAGAAAAGGAAATAAAATGTAATTCCAAATGTCTGTGCTAATCAAGCATCCCTTGAAAACCTACCCGGCTAAGACGACGGTCCTTCATTTGTTTTTCGTCATCTGGAGCTCGTGTCAATATCAGTGTCATCAGACTCGTATGATATTTCAGCACCAGCAAGGGAGCTAGAACTTAAAGAATCTGTAGTACAAAACCATACCAATGGTCTTATATGTTAATACTACTTTGACAACATGCAGCCACTGTCAATAGACCCTATTTTTGCTGATGCAAAGAATACTGTTGGGAATTAATGTGAAAAGATATGCAAATTACCGTCCAAAATTGCCTCTGGGATAACAATTTCCAGGACACCAAGGTCAGTTGCTCTTTTCTGAGTAAAGTACATGTGCTGATGGGCAAGCATGGAATGGTGAACAAACTTAGGCCCCGTCCACACGAAGCCGAAACAGGCGAAACCGTTACGGTTTCGATCTATCCGGTTTCGCAGTATCTCCGTAAAGACGGAGTCAAGCGAAACCGGGTAGCTCTGTAGAAACGCTGTAGTACACATTCCAGGCCCATAAGGGGCGCTGCTTCTGCTACAGAAATCCTTGTTGTTGTGAGTTCTGAGACTCTGCGGGCTTAACAGTCATTGGCTAGAGGGTCGAGGGGTGGGGCGATGACGTCATGGTTTACGGTTTCAGTCGGTTTCAGGCGTCCACACGAATCCAAAACGAAACCGGGTAGATTTGAAACCACCTCCGAAGGTGGTTTCAGAAGTTTGCGGTTTCGGTCGGCGGATTCGCCGGCTTCGTGTGGACGGAAGGCCGAACCGTACAGGACCTTGGCGGTTTCGCCATGAAATCGGCTTCGTGGACGGGGCCTTAATGGCTAACGTTAGATAAGCTTCCCATGCAGTCAATTGACGCTTGTGCATTGCATTTAGACTGGATAGTTCTAATGTGAACTTTCATGACAGTTTCAACCAGAAACTTGTAAAACTGAGGCTAGAATTATTTGAACTTGGCTCGCCCCAATGGTGTGCGCCACGGTTAAAAAGCGACTAGCTTTTTAACCGTGTGGTTAAAAAGCTAAAAAAAAAAAAAAAAGCGACTAGCTTTTTAACCGTGTTGAAAATGCTGACGTTAACACACACCCACAGTGAACATTAAGTTAGTTCAAAGGTATATTATTTTGTTATTTGTTTTAGGGATGGGCAAAATGATTCTTTTCCGGGAACTAGTTCTTTCAGTTCAGTTCACTATAACGATTCGGTCGTTTTGATTCGTTCGTTACGTCAGATTACATCTTAAAAAAAAATAAAAGTTTTTTATAATATATATATTTTTTTTAATTGGTCATGGGTCCGGATAGGACCGTCAAGACCGCAGTCCGCCGTTTGGAGATGCCGGCTACATAGCATAACGAACGTCCCACCAATATTTATACCACTTGCTTACTCTCTATATTTCATTCATGGTTTTACATTTATAATTTATTTTACTTTACATTTAATTCTTCATTGTTCAGGCATTACAGAGCTTGCATGGTCATAAATAAAAAATACGAACTGCAGTTTAATTTCTTTGTTTGTTCTTAAATTGACGTAGAATGGAGCAAAGACTCCTGGGATTGGGAAATGCGTTTATCCAATAAACAGATGGAGGTCAAGTCTATTTTCGAAAAAATGTAGGGGGATATATGAGTGGCCCCACGTCGATTGGTATGACCCAGGATACGTCGGACAGAGAAAGCGCGCATATTCGACGGTACCGCCTTGTCATTGGTTTACCCAGGTGCCATTCCAACACCATTGCTACCTCTCATTGGCTGAATCTTTGAGAAAGTTGTAGACTCATTCAATATAAGTCGCGGGGAGACGGAGCTCTGTTCGTTTGTATATTTTATTTACGTGACCATATGTTTGGTTTATGTTAAAAAAAAAAGAATCAAAGAACCAATTCTTCTTGTTTTGGGGAACCAGTTCTTGTCGTTCACGTTCGGGATTCGTTCGTTGTAACGAATCAGTCGCGACCGACGCATCCCTATTGTCCATACATGCCTCATCGACGGGCAACTCATACATGAATGTTGCACAAAACTTAGTTAACGGACTTTAGTTACTTAGTTAGCTTGCTAGCTGCTACGTTTGCTATGCCTGTTGGTCTGAAACCCTGACGAATAGCTCATAACGGATGGCAACGTGTTCTTAAGGCACGGTATTCTAATAATTTAGAATTAATAACTGCCACATAACTTGCAAAACGGTAGTTTAATGCCAATACTTCATAACCAGCACATAATTAGGCTATCTTGTCGGGTATATCAAATCAGAGTTGGAAAATATATTACGAAAATACAAGTTGGAAAATCCGTTAAGAAAATACAAATTCAACAGATATGCATATTTACAACAAAATTGAAATATTACTTACTTTAACAATCAGTAACAATCGTTGACTTCCATTGCACTTCTACTGTGACTTCAGCTGCGGTCAGGTGTCGGGGACTAGGGAGGAGTAATGGCGGACAAACGAAACTTGGCGGACAAAACCATAAGCTCCGCCTATTGATCAGTGATCACTCTGTATACAACCACTCTATAATTCTGCTCCCACTCAGACTCCACATTTTATTCATCAAACTCAAAATAGTGCAAAAACGACTTCTTGAGGAAAACACTTGGGAAAATTGCTCAGCATTTTTTCCTGTGTAACTATTCCAACTTGATTCTTAACTCTAGCAGGTGGGAGAACATCAGTTAAGATAACCGCTAGGTGAGTATTGCCCATTGGCATTATGCTCATCGTTTCGGCATGATGTTTGTGTGTTTCAGATCTTCTCGTGCCTGATGGCCTTCTTTCTTAGCAACATGTTGGAGACCCACTTCCTCTCCACTGGGGCATTTGAGATCATGCTCAATGGTACGTATAACCTTACTTCTCTTGAGTTTCTGGAAATCACCTCAACATGAAACACCTAATTAGATGAGTGCTGCATGCAGCGCTCAACTATTGTTCTTCATAAGTTTTATTCTTTCTTTCTTTCTTTCTTTCTTTCTTTCTTTCTTTCTTTCTTTCTTTCTTTCTTTCTTTCTTTCTTTCTTTCTACAAACTTTGGGACCAATCTCCTTTCACCTAGAGACTCCATTCAAATTTTAAAATATCCAGAATAGCTTGGAATCGTCCGCTTCTTTTCAGATATTTTAAATATTTTATACTCTAAGATATTGTAATTTTAAAATATTATCTTTTTTTTAACATGGGAGTCAATGGGAGGACGGTAGAGCCGTCCTCTGGTACTTCAACTGTAGAAGTAACGTAACTAAATACATTTTCAAGTGTTTATCTTCGTTCAAACCATTTAAAAAATCTTCACACTTGTATCTTCCATAATATCGAAACGGAATTTCGATAGAATTTATACTTTTTTCAGAATCAGTTTTAGTTTCAAACCGGCAGTTTTCACTTGCTTATAATAATTTAGGTAACCATAGCAGCAACGCCGGTAAACAAACCCCGCAAAGCAC
This sequence comes from Gadus chalcogrammus, assembly GCF_026213295.1. Taxonomy (NCBI): domain Eukaryota; kingdom Metazoa; phylum Chordata; class Actinopteri; order Gadiformes; family Gadidae; genus Gadus; species Gadus chalcogrammus. The sequence goes on along the minus strand of NC_079421.1, from coordinate 9,432,713 downwards.
AATCCCTAAAGAGCCCGCCGTGATACGGCCATCCGGAGGCGCAGAGCTTTTGGCCGTGATATATATACAATTATATTATATTATCACGCATGCACGCACACGCGCGTGAGCAGTGCAGGGCAATACATTTGACGTTTCGGATACAGCACCGCTGAATGCTTTGCACTTTTCATTTAGCGGTCACTTTATTTGTTTCTAACCATTTACATTTTCTTAAATGGTGTGCATGTTTACATTGTTTACTCCATTTAGACTCAACTTCAAATTTCAAATCCCTTCACTTGATCCCTTCACTTGCCATTTAACATCTCTTGACGTCTTAAACTATCTTTATTAAAACATATTTTCAGCCTCACTTTGCACTACAGCACTCACCGCATTTTCTGCAGGAAATGCATTTGCTAGTTGTCTTTCATGACTCGTGATGCAACTTGTTACTTTCTTAGAAGGAGCTAAACGGCAGAAGAATTTATGTAAGAAATGTATTGCACGTCGCCATATCTTCCCCTTATTCCTCAATGCACACTGTAGTAGTTTTTTTACTAGATGTATTTGTTGCCATGTATGTGTGCAGATGTTCCCATCTGGTCCAAGCTGCAGTCTGGATATGTGCCCAACGTCCAGGAGGTCTTCCAGATCCTAGACAACCACATTAAGATGAATCAGGTGGATCAGATGAACTTCTCGTCCCCGTAGTGCTGGAAATAAAGCCTCAACCGCAAGGTGAACACCAAGCCAACTGCTACCAATGGTTCCCTTGAGGGATGAAATAATAAATCAAAGGGCCACCTTTGTTACTACAACCAGCTGCGATGTAGGTTGGCAATAACAAGCCATTTAAAACTACCCTATCGGGAAATCCTACATGGTAGTGTCCACCCAGATATTTGATGAAGGTTCAGCCCATCATCTTACCCAGTTGACTATACAAACAGGTGGGCTGATAGGGTAGATTCTGAAATGGCTAATCAACACCACACCTGGTGGAAATACAGTCCTTTTCGTCAAAGGCAGTATGAATAGATACGGGGACGGTCAAAGAGCGTTGCTAGATGTGTTGAAGCTCTTCAAATAAAGGTCAAAATGAATAAAAAAGTATGTAAATATGTAATGTATTGATAATCTGGTTCAAAACTGCTTGTGGATTAATGACCCTGATCCTAACTATGATGGCAGACTGCTATGTCATTATACAATTTGTACCTTTCTCTTTCGTCCTGCTTCATATGAAAAGCAATGGCTATTATTCTCCGTTATGCCCTTGCTTCAGAATTGGGAGCAGCAAGCGTTAAAAAAAGAAAAATCCTGAGTCTTTCTTTGAAAATCCTTAATTTTAAAAGTACAATGTTCTGTCTCTGTCTCTAGCTCTGCTGTGCAGTCGGTTCCTGGTTCTGGCGGAATGTATGTCTACTGGCATTAATGAAGGCCGGGCCTTAAAGCAGTTCTCTGTGTGGCCCGGCCGGATGTCCCCTGCCATTAAACCAGCGCTCCATCTGTCCCAGGTATCCTCTCCATGGCAGCGCTGCTGTTGTGGAAAATACAATTATAGTACACATATTCATCACATGTGAGACATCCAAACCTCGCCTCGGTATGCAGTTCAATATTTCAGGTTTGGCGAGATACTGACACCATGTATAATGTGAATCACACCCGAGTGTACTTCTTGCAAGTGCTGGAAAGTGATTCTCATTTACATATTTGTTTGCAACAACCAATGTTTTTTTTGAGCCATTTTTGTTCCACTGCTACATTGTATAGATGGGTTTTTAGTCTGTATAAATGGGGTTTAATGCACTGGATTTGCACAGAAATGCTTTTTTTTTCTTTCTTTTTTAACAATGGAAATGGGTGTTTCTTATTAAGATTAAATAATTACTTGGTCAAAAACACTATTGGTTATTTTGCTTTGCAATGGCGTTTCCCCTCTTCTGGTAACCGGGTTAGGACGTAAAATTACTTTTTAATAATACTATAGCTCCACACTCTCCTTGCTGAGGCCCTTGTGTCAAAATTATTCACACACTCTAGTCTTAAAGGGACATCCTACACTATCAGGGATCTTTACCGTGCTCTGTTCTCCCAATGCTATTCCTTTATCTGTATTCCATCATAGGTCTTCATTTCTGCCGTAAGAGATGGATGAGAGTAAGCAGACAACAGTGACAGCACCAGAAAGGGGATATGCAATTATGGTTTCTGATTGATTGAGCTGAGCAAATTTGAGCTAATCGTTTTGTAGAGTAGCAGTATCTTGATGGTAATGTTTCTGAGATTTTATTTGGTTGCTCTATAATGAGGGTGATGGATTACGAGAGCCTTAACCAATCGCATCATCCCTAATTAAACATTGTACATTTATTTAATGTGTTTGTGTCATTTTGTTCATCAGAAATAAAGAAGGAACTTCAAAACCAATGCTTCTGGTTTCTTCAATGTCATGTCATCATACATCACATTGGTTTGGTCTAACATATTTATTTATCTCTATCTTCAGGTGTATTTTCTTTGGACAATGAAGTTCACAGGTTATCCCACTACAGTAAATAAGACACTTAACATTCTTGTAGACACTTATCATTTGTGTGTGTATGTATGTATGTATGTATGCGTATGTATGTATGTATGTATGTATGCATGCATGCATGCTCGCCGTCAGCTCCTGAGGAATGCCGTGAGAAGGCGACCGGGAAGCCTCCCTGCTGCTGCGATCCGCCTCCAGAAACCTGGCTTCACATCTCCAGTGGAGCCGTCTGCCGCTGCCCCTGTAGCCGCACACCGGCCAACCATCCCATGTGCCTCGGGGCTGGCGGGGAGGAAGGGTGTAGTGCAACAGCAACACAGAGGCCCTCGCCCTGCATCACCTCAGCTGACTCCGTCTCCACCGTCGACAATCATCCTGGGTGACTCGATTATCAGAAACGACTCAATCTTCAATGCCCGTACTATGGTTTTTCCTGGTGCCACTGTGGTAGACATCACTGACAAAATCCAGGAAGTTGCGATGTCCTTCCCATCGACTGACTCTCTTATTGCACGTCGGGACAAATGAAGTTGGCAAACGGCAGTCGGAATTATTAAAGAGCGACTTTATCCGACTGTTCAGTGTATTAAAACACCTTCACTTTAAGGTCAGTATCTCCGGCGGGGGTTGGTCCTGGATGGCCGTTACCACCGTCACCCAACAGCCGGCGACGGAGAGCACCGACCGAACCCCAATCAGCTTGATTGGGGGACACCTGGCCGAAAGCCGAGGAGCCACTATAAAAGGACTGACATTTGGGAAGACCAGGGAGGGGAGCGAGGAAGGAGGAAGCGCTCGGGTCCGCGAGCAGCTAGAGGCCCACGGAGGCCTTACGCCCCGTGCCCACTACATGCGTCCGTTGACTGATGTGGGAAGGCGTGGCTGACTGATGGGGGAGTAGTCTTTGCAGATGCATCCGTCAGCCAATCAAATCGCTTCGCCGGGTTCTTCCCGCTACTTCCTGCTTGTTGCGATGCAAGATGACCCGCTTTCCATGCAGTATCGTCAGAGGCCGAGTCGCGTCACAGTGCTTAAATTTGCATACGCGATTGTTACGTCCCCCGCTAGGGGAAGGGGTGGCAACATAAAACCAGATGTCTTTGGTTAACTGGAAGTTGTTTATTTGTTTATTTAGCCCAGAGCATGGGATAAGTTCCCGTGTAGCAATTAACAAGAACCTCGATCAACCAACAAATAACCATTCGAAGACCCAATATGGCAAGCTTCATATCCAAGGCCAGCTGCCGTGGATGTTGAGCTCGCCCGTGCTTTATCCTCCCGGATCCTCGGCCCTCCGATGCAGCAGCCAATCACGTCCGGGGACAGGCACATCAAAATTAACATAATGGTCAACAAATCACACGCGGGGAAAAACACATGATCATTAGCATGAGCATCGACAAACTGAGGATTTTACCCATGAGGGCGGGGTGTCAATCAGCAACCGTACAGCGATCTGATTGGATGACGGATCCGTCGCTGCCAAAAAGTTGAACATTTTTCAACTTTCTGACGGAGCCGAAGCCTCCAACGGAACGTACGGATCCACAATGCATTGCGCGTCCGTCCCCATTAAAGTCAATGGGGATCACGCAACGGACGCATGTAGTGGGCACGGGGCGTTAGAGACCGAGTACCTTGTTTGTTTAAAGGGGACCTATCATACCACCAGGTGTGAGTGTGATTAGCCATTACAAGCCGTTTTCAAAATGTGCAGCATTGTGACATCACAGGTGGGCATGTCCACCTAGATGTGTGACGGATAGAAGAGCAACGTTTACTTCAGTCCACTGGTTAAGGGCTGGTAGACTGGGCCCCGTTTTCCGATATCGATGGATCTTCGCTCGTAAGATGGTTCGAAAGAGGGAGCTTTCGAACCATCGATAATTTCTTTGGAGCATTTCCTGAAACTCCTCTTAACGTGAACGCGCATTCGCTGCACTCAAGACGATTTTAGGAGTGTACCTGTCCACTGACATGGTGCTGAAACGGGCTATGACGCAGGGGGAGACGCAGGAATGTCGGAGGAAAATGGGGTTAAAAAGGGTTAAAATATCTCCCCATCAAGGCCAGAGTAGCCTACGAAAAGAATAGATTGCAATAATATGAATGCTAAAGATATTAAAACACAATTGATTAAGCCTAGGCCGACATATATAGCAGTCCTAATCCTGAGCGCACGATCGGGAGGTGGAAGTTGCGCTTTAGATGCCTTCACAAATCCAGCGGAGGGCTCCAGTTTTCGCCGGCCAAGTCATGCGCTGTGATATGTGTGACAGCTATGTTGCACAACATTGCAGCTAAGGCTGGGGTAGCTTCAGAGGCGCTGCATCCCATTAGGCATACCAGGCAATTGCTTGGGGCCCCGGGCCACTACTAGGGGGCCCCCTAGAGCCAAAAATAATAATAATCACCCCCCCCCCGTCAACAATCGCTCCTTACCCCCCCCCCCCCGTCAACAATCCTCTGCCTAGGGCCCCCACACTCCCTAGAATCGCCCCTGGGTAGCTTTGGTTGAACCGGAGGACATTGAGGACGATGACGACGAGGAACATCGGTGTGAGGACGCGCTCCCTCATAACTATGCGGTCGAGTTTCCGGTGAATCGATTCACCGGAAACTCGACTGAACGTGGGGGAGTCGTTCACGAATCGTATGTTCGTTCAGAATGGTTTCCGGTAGCGGTAAATCGCATCATGGAATGGACCCCATTGCACGGTTCTCAGCTGAGTCAGTCATACTCAGGGGAGTTAGTGCTACCGGAAACTCGACTGAACGAACGAACGAAGGAACGATTCGCGAACGACTCCTCGTGGCGAACTGAATCACGCGAACTGGGTCACGGAAACTAATCATTGAATCCACCACTAACGTCGAAGAGTGATTGAGACTTTTTTTTAACCCCCTCCACCCTCCCACATGTCACTAAACATTCCCGTCAACGTGACCAATCCCCACCATATCCCAGCCTTTTGCTTGCTCCTTTGCTTGTTTTTTATAAACAAATATAATATATATTTTTTATAATTTAATTTTTTTTTTCACATTATTTTATGCTACGTTTTATGAGTAGCCTATGTCAGTCTGCACAAATCCCCCCCACTTTCTCTCACACATTTTAAGTGCCCTGCCTGCTCAAACATTTCCTGGACTGTCTCTCTCAAACTGAGAACATAATGGCCCACATTAGGCTCAGACGCACGTGATACACCATTACCAATGTGTTATAATAAAACGCATCCAATACTAGGAATGTCCGCTGGCTACACCACTGAGGCTATAGTAGGCTAACGAGGCTCTTAGCGTCCTACGAGTACCCCGGAGCACTCGTTAGCTACTCGTGACTCGTGAGCGTTTTTAAGACGTTCGTTACCAAAGATGCTTTCGGGAAACGGTGTGAAAACTGTACGATGCTCTTACGACCCACTCTGCGATCCACTTAGGCTAAAGATGCTTTCGGGAAACGGGGCCCTGAGCGATAGCATTCGCATTGTTTACCGACCATGGAAGTAATCCCCCGATGATTCTCTATATGTTTAACAATTATTATTTTAGATTAGTTTGCCCCTTTTTGACTTTATAAGAAAAGCACCTTGTATATACCTTTTTGAATGTTAAAACAGAAATAATAATTACCACTCGTTTTTTAAAGGTTGGGTATGCGATTTGCGAAACGCCAGCAGATTTTGAAAATACACAACTCAAATGGTCCTACCCCCTCTCCTTCAACGCTGACTCTGACTCCACCCATTCCAAGTACCTGGACGCGCAATCATGCACGAGCGCGAACAGAGATGCGCGAGAGCGAGCCAGGCTAGCGTAGGTTTTCGTTTAACAACATGGCACTACATTCAGCTGTAAGTTGCACCCAGTACCGCGGGAAGTAGGGGTTTTGGGGGTGCTGCAACACCCCCTGTCCGAGGCCCTGTCTTATCACAGATCACGATCATTTCTAAAAACTCCGGCCAAAGTGGAGATTTCTGAAAACGCCGGTTATGTGTTGTCGTGTCAACGGGGAGAAACGGGATTTTAGGTTCTGAAGCGTCACATTATGCACCAGGAAATGCTTAACGTCATGTGAGCGCCCGCTGTACCGTATTGGTCCGAATATAAACACAAACCCCATTCTAAGACGACCTATATTTGGAAAAAAGATTTGAAGACCAGATCTTGTTTTTATGAATAAATAAATTGTATTCATTGAAATAATATACGAAAATAAAAAGGCATAGAATAAAACACTGCATTGCCACTAAACAGTAGTGAAAATAGGCCGTAGGCCTACTGATGTGTACACCAAAGACTATTCCTGACACTCCTCTGCCCCGCTGTGTTCGCTCTGGCTGTGGTCGCTCCGAACTGTTTCGGCCCGTGGCAAAGCGAGTCATCCTCGCTGCTGTCCAAGGCATTTTGAGACGCAGCATTTATTTAATGCTCATATGACCTAGTGCTGAAAAAAGGTTATATGAAAAAGTGTGAGGGTAGCGGTGGTGCGCTAAACTTGTTCTGTGAGCAGCTGGATGTGAAGCATGGTGTGAAGGAAGTGAACACAACGATCGATTTTCAACTGTGCGCGCATGGACTGGTGTAATTGAGCTGCGCTGCTATATATCTTTTTTATCAATGTAACGAGTTGCGAGTCTAGTGCAGGCTGAGTTTTTTTTTTCCAGCACCCCCTGCTGAGAATACGTTCTCGCGGCTATGGTTGCACCAGATGTTATAAACATTAAACGGTCACATAAATCATTTCTATTTTTAGAAAATGTATGTTTGTTTCATATAATTGTATTGGAAGTCCTGGTTTTCACTAGGGTTGCTGCGGTGTGGACATTTTCACAACGAGTAATACACTCGTCTCAACACCGGTATTACCGAGTATAAACGGTATAAACTTTGAAACTAGGTCAACCGCCACACAAGCATCGGTTTTTTAGACCCTTCTCGTCCTTCAGTGGCCGCCAACGTTCGAAAGCAGCGCCTAGGATTATTCTTGATTTCAGTTTTTCTCTTTCAGCGTTTTTATTATCAATTACTCTCTGAAAAAGAGTTTTCCTTCTCTTTGCTGGTGGTGGTGGTGGTGGTGGTGGGGATGGTGGCGTCTTGTCTGCCATGGAAATTGTCTTCTACTGCTAGGTCCAAATGTGGATTAACTAGTTCCAGTAGCTACCGCAGGATAACAACAAACAGGAGCTTGCTCTGGGTCACGAGTACTGCACGAAGGGGTCGCGCGCGGGGGGAGGGGGAGTGCAGTACGAGCGTTGATTGACGTACTTACTGTCCAATGCAACGAGGTGGCAATCCAAATGATTGGCTGGAGTTTTTCGAGCCCTGCCCGTTCCACAGATGATTGACTTGTTTAATTTTCATGTCAGTACTTCTAACTCAGTGGCTGTAAGCGGGTTATGATAAGGATTTCAAGTAATTTTGCAAAAATGGCCAAAAAAGCAAATTCCATACCCAACCTTTAACTCAAAAGGCAAGGAACACGGGTGACACGGGTGACACAGGTGACGCGGGTAACCCAGTGAACACCGGCATCACAGTGAACACCGGCATCACAGGTAAGGTAACACAGGCAGGGCCGTCGATAAGGGGTGAAAGGTGATGACGATTCTAGGGGCCCTCAGCCCAGGGAGGGCCCACAAAAAAAAAATATATATATATATATATATTTTACTACCAGCCCATAGTACCACCATAGCGCCCCCCCCCCCGTCAACAATGCAGCGCAGGGGGGCCCATCAGTAAATCTTGTCTAGGGGCCCAGGAATTGTAGCAACGGCCCTGAACACAGGTAACACAGGTAACACACAGGACACAACTCACCACGAACTAAAATGATCAGACAAGGAACAAAGGAAAGACAAGGGATTAAATACAAAACACACACAGGGCACGCAACGAGTAACAGCTGAAACACATTAGGGGAGGGAGCAGTAATCAAACAGGAGAGACCTGAGGCCTGTTTCAGGTAGCTGGTTTTGAGGCAACCCCGAGTTCGTTCGCTCTGAGTTAGTGGAAACTCTGGATTTTCCGTTTCAGGTAGCAGGTTCAACGCAACCGAGAGTTAGTTGCTGCGGCAACATACGCCGTGGGTCTAACCTGCTCGGGAGGTGGTTAGACCTACTCTGAGTTTGTTGTCTATAAGGCTGAAGGCAGCTCTCCGACAGAAGGAAGTGTTAGAAATGGCATGTCCTTTTCTACGAGAGCCTGTGGACGTAGAGGCTGCGATCCTCAGAAGGAATCTCCGTGAGGAACGATTATTAAGACCCCGGTTGGATATACTTTATTTTCCTGATAATTTTCTTCACGAGCGCTATCGTTTTTAAGCGCAATCCATCATTTATTTAGACCACCTTCTCAGCCCCCATGTTAACTGTCAAACGCACCGGGGGCATGCTTGAAGTTTAAGTTTAAGTTTTTTGACGCAATTAACGCATGAGTAGAATGATCTGCCCCGTGCATCCCACCCGCTCTGTAGGCTACTACAGTCACTTTAACGTTGTGGCTTTCCCATGATCAGAGTAGCTGACTAACCACGGGCCTATAACTGCTGCAAGTCAAGAAACTCATTTTAAGAATGCAAGGCAGAAAAGACCCTGGTACTGCTTTTAACCAGATGCTGTTCTTCCCTACACGCACATGCTCAGCATAATCGTATGCAATGTTCACTGAAGTAAAACCCTTTGAGTAAACTGTTCAACAAAATAACTTGTCCCACCACAGCCCGTGTTCTAATAAAGACAATCTACTTTTTATGAAGATTTCTTTATTTCCTGAAAGCACAAAGTCATTCATATTGGGTATGTTTTTAGAGCAGGGAACAGTATCCCAGTTTCCACCTCACCCACCTTTAACTTATGTTCCAAAATTTGGATCTCCAAAGCATCCTTTTGCATCTTTTGAATTGTTACAATTGCATGAAGGTTGGTGAGGGCATCTGGTTCAAGTAGCCTAGGGCGATGACGCCATCAGTAACTGGAAGAAGATGATTAGACAGTGAAATTATTACTTGAGCCAGAATATTGCCCCATCCAATTTGTAACGTGCTGTGTTGCGTGTACATATTTAATTATTTTGAATAACCAACCTCTTATAAAGGCATTTCTATCCTGGAGGGTGGGGGGGGGTCAGAGGAGCTCCCCCCAGGGATGCCCTCAGCCACAGGACGCATACTCTGTTCGCTGAGGGCCATCCCCTCAGCCTCTGTGAGGGCTGCAGAGGTGGACCCCCTCCAGTCTTCCGGGCCTCTGCTTTTTTTTGATTTGCTAACATGGAGGAAAATGTTACCCTAAAATTCAGTAAGCGCTATTTTGAAGACATGTATATATATATATATGTAATGCATTTTGCCTAGGTGTAGCCTTCTAATATATCTAAATCCTATTAACTATTGGCAGTGTTGGGGTGGCTGGGAAATGTACTACTTACATTTACTGCTTAAATATAGTATACAAATATATAATACATGTTGAACATAGCTGTTAAATTAGGTAGAGCAGGCAAAACAGCACAATTGATTTGATTTCAATTAAACATTAGTTTACATTTTTGAACTATATTTTTGTACTTCATCTTCATTTGCTGCCAAGTCCTCTTGGGGCAACTTGGGGTTGCGTAAATTGACACACACACATACACACAATTTACATATTGAATGAGTGGAAGATATTAAACTATCCTCTTATTTTATTTTACTAATTTATTTTACACAGGCATTGACTTGTTCAGCTATTTCATGCCAAGCAATCTCTCGCGCTCTCGCTGCTGCGGCGGTATTGTTTTTTTTTGTTTAAAGGGGTAACTGCTCGGCATACGCGTTCATTAGAATTTCCAATTCCGTGGGGAAAAGTAAGTGGATCTCCGCTTTTGGTCCATGTTTGATCATGTTATCAGAGATCCATTGATGATGGCTCTTTATAGTCAACAGGCACGCCCCCAACCCAGCGTGAACACACTCCGAGTTGATTAAGCCAACGCTGATCGCCTGTTCTGAAACCGAAAACCCAGAGTTGCTTTTCAACCCTGAACTCTGAGTCAACCAACTCAGAGCGCAGGATTAAACTCAGAGTATGTTAAACCAGCTACCTGAAACAGGCCTCTGACATGTGGAGAAACAAGACCGATACCAAAGTAAAACAGACACACCAAAACAAGACAAGGAAACCGACAGACCATGACATGATCGCAAGCAGAGGACCGTGAGAGTTATTGAGCAGCAGCTGAACCAGTCTAAACATCGGACGCGTAACGGAGCACTGATCTAGGCCCTCTCGGATGCCAGGCCGAAACAACATTTGTTTCACTACGACTCCTTTCAGCTGCACACCTCCTTCTCCAGCAAAGAATAATTAGAGAGAACGGCTAATAAAACGCTTGAGGTGGCGTTTTGAAAATAAATAACTAACATTTTTTTAGGACATGGCATGAAGATAATTATGAGCCTTTGATTGATATCCAGAATTTTTTTGCGGAGACACATTCCTGTACCCCACTTGTATTGGAGTGAACGGAGATATCTACGGTACTTCTGGGTCCCATGAACGAGGGACCCGTATGTATATCCCTCAACTTTAACACCGTTAATAACGCGTTAAACTGACAGCGCTATAAATAAACCAATCTAAAAATGGTATATAAACAAATTGAGGAAACCCTGATATAAAGGATAGGCCTAATGTTACAGTATTGAGCTGAAACCACTATGAATTAGTCATTTAAAAAACAATAATAGTTGAGTGTTGCTTTTCTTATCAACGTCTAGAAATGTGAATATCAGCTTTATAAATAAATTTAGATTTTACTTCATAGCCGATTTTTTCTATGCCTCCTTTCTGAAAATACAAGTTTGCAACACCAAATCGTTTTGTCCAATATATGGCGCATTTAACATTTTCAACCTACTTATTAGTCAAAAGATCCACCTACATATTACGAAAAACAACACTGAGACAAGACCTATCAGAGCACAGAATGAAAAGGGGAGAGATTCAAGCTTCTTTAATAGGTCCATGGATTCAAGGGTCTTTTCTATATACACCCACTAGATGGCATATATAGCAGTAGAAGCCATTTCGACTGCCGCTAACCATGCGCAGAACCCGTGCGCAGAACTCACATGTAACTTGTCGAGGTTTGTGAGAATAAGCTGCTTTTGACGTGTTTTATAGAACATTCTCGTTGTTACCTGAGAGCAGTTTACCACATTCTAAATTAAGCCTCGTAAACCTAGTGTGAATAACTAATACGTGATTGCTTACTAAAAACAAAAGAGAAACTAAGCGACTACAGCTAGCAGTGGACTAACAACAGACTGACTACCAGCAGGTAAAATATCTAATGCATGCTATTTACACACGGCACTATGGTCTATGTCATGCATATAGAGGCCACAACAATACTTGCACCTGTAAGTTTTAGTCATGTATCGCCTAATAGTGTAATGTGACGTTTCTGATGGTTTGCTAGTTTCATTAGCCAGCTAACGCTGCACTTGGCAAAGCTAATGATAACAAAGAACCATTGACGAAGAGGAGTAACTTAGAAGTGAAAGTCACTGCTGATTGTATCGTTTTTGCTTTCCTTCCATGTTATGTATCGGTTATGTACCCAGTCTCCCTTGCACAAACCAGAGTGAATTTGGCGGCTGAGGATTCTGAGGAATGGATGTGGACGCTTCGGGAATCATGAGCAGACCTGTAGGTGTACACTGGTTTGAGCTCTTTGGGTTTATCATTAAACTGTTTAACCTTTTTGGGTGTGAACTTATTAACGGTATTTCGACGTCAACTTGTCAAAGCTTCTTCGATGTGATAAATAGTTTAGATTGAAGATGTCCCGGAGCCAGCCTTCCATTGTTTTAGTCGTGTTATATTGTTATAAGAATCGGGCGAACTGGTTTGGTAAGGCCAATATTATCGTATTTTGAGAAATTATCGAACACGTCATAACCAAAAGAAGGGTTATAGAATGGGCATAAATGTTATTATAAGAACATGATTTGTAGTCTGAATTGATAAGTTAACCTTATCTCAGGTTTCACATAGCCTCTTCAAGCCTCAATATTCATAGCCTAAATGTCTTTAAATGAGTTAGGCCTTGGCCTAGCCTACATAAAGGCTAAATGTTTCCAATTCAATATACCAATAGCTCACATGAAAATGTTTCAGGGTTGCTGGTGTAATTTTGTCTTCTGCATCACCTTTTAGGTACTTGTGTTGCGTGGTGTAAGACTTTCATTGATATCGATCTGATTTAATTAGTAGAAAACAGTCCCTATTCATCAAGGTCAGCGGGTCATCTTTGTATGTCTTGCACATATTACTCTTGAGTAAAGCAATCGCCACCTTTATGCTCAGAAGATATTGATGACTGTCAGTAAACTTGGGCAGAGCCCACTCCAAAAAGTGGGTGTAGATCCAGAGAGACAGAGTTCAATCTGGCCACTGGTCAGTGAAAATAATGGCAAAGGGCATCACACTGACATAGGCCTGCACGATTCGTGAACCTAATCCTTGCAATGGTAAAGAATCTATTTGCACGTCTCACTAGCACACGGGCGTAGCTGTCCCTGGGAAGTCTTACTTTTATGTGATCTCTCCGATGATAGACCCCTGTTCTGAAAAGATCTGCACCAATTTCCAAAAACAGATCTGAATCTTGGTTGTGCCCTCATCAAAAAAAAACAACGAGAGGGTTAAGAGAGAGGGCGACAGAAAAAAAGAATTCTCTTCAAGAAAACGTACGGTTTATACTTTTTGTGTGATGCTAGAGACACAGCATATCTATCATTTTAAGATGATAATCTTGCATCATTATTTGTAATGATCCATAAGCAATTGCAGTGTAACAACACTGCAGGATCAAATTAGGTCGTATTGTTTACTTTATGTATAGCCTTTTCACTTAAAAGTCTAATAAAGCTGAAGAAATGCTCATGCATCGCGTACTGGCTGTGCGGAAGTAGAGATGTGTTGTGGCAGGCATATGATTGGTTAGTTACCATGCAGCCGATGTCAATGCCCGTTCTATTTTTAGGATCAATTAAACCAATGCCCCTTTTCTGAACAAGCTTGCTTAATCAGGATTTGAAAGAAGAGTTACTTTTCAAGCCGGAAACAAAACAAAATAAGACTAATTAAACTATTACTATAAGACTCAAAGTTATTTATTCTTTCTTTGAGACCTGGTACCACATGAGCCGTGACCCAGTACAAGGTCCCGACCCAAAGTTTGGTTCTGATGCTTTCTATCATCCACCAGATGGACAGGGTTTCTGTTGACCTTTGCATCGGGCCATACATTTATTTTTCTTATGGTGTTTTGTTAGACATGGCAGGATTATTTTAAAATGGGGTTCTCAGCCACCTGTGTGTTGGAGACATGAGGCTTTTCTTCCAAAGCATGCAACAGGTTTTCAGCCATCTAGTTAAAATGGGGTCGCTTTCACACATCCCTGTATGGTTTGGGGATGCTTACTTTTTGTCTGTTCCAACACCAACTCTGCAATGCTCTTCACTTAAGTATTAATCTTTGTCTTGTGCAAACTTTCAAATAAACGACAAGCTCATTTTTGGGCTTCTGACATGCTTCTCTCCTGTTTTGGTATTTGGTATATGAGCTGTTATGTTGGCATAGTTGTACATTAAATACAATTCCCTTTCAAGACTCCAGATGCTGATTCTTTATATGTTCAGACATTCGTATCACCAGTAAGCTGTATCAACGGCATGCATATAATAGTAGACCTGCTATGGGGAGCAGATGTACCAGCGGCACACCACAGGTCATACATAAGTTAAAAAACAACAAGCTAACGGTATCGTTTTGCTTTCAGATTCCAAAGAGAAGAAAGGCAACATGCCCACAGTGCTCTGGATGCAGCGCAAAGAACAGCAGAACCGCCAACACCAGGTCTGCTAGCTGCAACCCGAACACCAGTAGAGACTCAAACTCCAGCGGAGATACCATCAGCAGCGATTCTAGTACTAGCTCTTCAAGCCTGTTGCCTGTTCTGCCTTTCACAATCACAGAAACCATCAACGTATTGGAACACATGTTAGCCGGTGGGTACATTTGTGTGGCTAAACACCTGGTTTCTATTGAATACACTTTAAGTGTGTGTGTGTGTGTGTGTGTGTGTGTGTGTGTGTGTGTGTGTGTGTGTGTGTGTGTGTGTGTGTGTGTGTGTGTGTGTGTGTGTGTGTGTGTGTGTGTGTGTGTGTGTGTGTGTGTGTGTGTGTGTGTGGGGCGCCCTCCAGGGGAAGAGGACGTAGTAGATCTTACGTGTGAAGGAACCGAGCCGGCGGCCGTAGTCGATCTCACCAACAACGACTCGGTTGTGGTGAGTAAAATGTCTTTGGACCACTGTAGAATCTCAGGTCATAAATTACTTCTTATCCATGTGCACTAGAATAGTGTGCTGTCATCTCAATGTGCTTATAAATGGAAACACAGGATTGGGAATTCATTTGTTGCAAAGCAGCATTGCTATTCTTCTGTTTGACTAAATGTTTTTGCTTTTCCATGTTTTCCTGTTTCTGAAATGGATACCAGCTGTTGGATGAAGGTGCGACATTTATTTATGAAAGGCTAACTGTAAATAGGAAAATGAACTGCCAATTACAAAGTCGTATAGCACACTATGAATAGGTGCCATAAGTATTTTTAATATATATATTTTTTAAATATGCATTTATTCCTCCTCTCTGTCTCTATGTGTGCCTTTGTGTGTGCACGCGCGTCCTTCAATAACTAAACGCATTTATCCACCCCTCCTTTGCCTTTCCTAACACATCCATCTGTCTCCCTCCAAGGGCCTGAGGGCACAGAGGGAACTGCGGAGAGCTACGTGGTCAGCAGTGACGAGGAGGAGGATGCGCGGACCCTGCTCAATGCGGATCTGCTGTCCACGTTGCAGGCCAGCAGTCAAGCCAGGTAGCAAGGGCCCCATCTCCTGTGTCAGGGCACAGCTTCATCCCCTGGGGGAACTAGATGGGATGGACCTCATTCACCTAGCAGCCATATTGTTGAGTGGGATAGGTTATGTAAATCTTGGATGAAAGATGACAAATTAGGGATGTTAATCGATCGACCGTTTGACCGATGGTTGACCGTATTAACGTTAACCGATCAATCTTGTAGCTTGTCGGTTAAAAAAATTGTTGTGGTCAATGTGGACTGTTGAGTGTGTGTTGGTTTCACTTCACACAAAAAGATGATCAGATGAGGTGACTTATTGGAAGTTGGACGGACACCGCGTCTCTAGCCCACTGTTTAATTTCTCAAGTCTTAATTATTCCCTGCATGCGATCGGCGGAGAATATGATCTCTAAATGATTATGGACATTAGACTAAACGCTATAAGACTACAGTTAGCCATCTCATTCCTTTTTGTGTGAAGTGAAAAACATTATCCCTCACAATCAATTTATGGGCTTGGATTTGGAAATTACTACATTTCAGGATATTCAATGGTAACAGATAAGGTAATAATAATCATCATCTTCAGGGCTCCAGACTTATTTTTTTCACTAGGAGCACTGTGGCCCCTAACTGAAAATTTTAGGGCCGCAACCAGAAATTTTAGGGGCACACATTGTTAATCAACATGCCAACCAAATTTCACGTCTCTACTTTTTCACTGTATTACTAATAACTATTTTGATAATAGATGCAGAAATTACAATGTGCCGTTTCAAATTCAGTGTCACATTTTATTGTGATTCTCATCTATCCCAACGGTTTCCAGGTTTGCGCATGCATGCGTTCGACAAGTACAGAAGCGACAGTTTCACGGGAGTGCGCCCGCTTGTCGTGCCGCTTGACAGGACGCTGAGCCTCCTCTCTGCCCGCTCGCCTCTCCATTGAGAATGCATTATCAGGCCCGACAAACGCCTCCCGTGTGAAAAGCCCTTTATGGCACCCGAAGCAGAGTCCTGCAATGGTTCGGGTGACCCGCACAATTTGGTTGAAACGAGTCGGGTCGGACGACTGAACAGCGCGGGTCGGGCGTGGGTTTTGCAATTGTGAACGAGACTTCACCGGTGCTGGATATTATGTTGATCAGGAGTGGAGGAGTCAACTCAAACCGTCAACAGTGGATGATGTGCACAACAATCTAAAGCACCAAGCCAAACACCAGAAAGTGTAATTCCCATCAAATGTTTTTAATTTTCCATCGGGTGCGGGTCGGGTGTCAATAAGAATTTATAGCGGGTCTGGTCGGGCTACTGTCGGAACACGGGTCGGATACGGTTTGATGTATTGCGGTTGCGGGGTTTGTAAAATAAGGCCCAGGCAGGACTGACTTGCACTGGCACACTAGCCGAAGGTCAGAAGAACGAGTCAATCGTTTGCTTGCTCATTGTAAACGCGCGTAGCAGGTTGTGAAATCTTTCTCCTTCGCACAGACGTTTACGCGCGCTCGATAATCTCTAGGACCCTCCCCCTCGACACATTAGCCACTTACAGTAGCCATTCCCTATCCTTCTTACACTCATTGGCCTGCTAAAGATTCCGGATTCATTGACGTGCCCCTTCCACGTTTAACGTGTAAAAAAAAAAGGGGTGGAAAATTTACTGGTCGCACATGCGCGATCAGATGGAGAATTCAGTCGCACACTCTCAAATTTTGGTCGCAGTCTGGAGCCCTGATCTTGATTTATTATTATTAGCACTACCGTCTCCTCCAAACTAAACAAGCGGCGTCTCTTCGGAGCTGTCCTTTTCTTAAATGAGCCGTGGCAATGTTTCAAATGAGCTCCTAACGCTGCCCTCTTCCGATTGGCCCCTGGTTAATCCCGCACAGGGTCTCAACCTGGTCCGCGCCTTCTCAGACCATTGTGGGCGTTCAAGCCCACTCTCTACACACGTTCAACTTGCCGTAAGCATGCCTCGTGTTTCAATTCAAACTAAGGTCGTGCCGCTGTTGGAGCCACTGCCTCTCACTCGGACGGACCGGGTGCTATCCCCGTGTCCGCTCATATGAAACCTGTATTTTCAACCCTATCACCTTGTACCCAAACCATTTCCAAACTATGGAGCTGTCACGTTAAAATTGTACCGGGGCGAAAATTGTACCGGCCTACGTCATCGTTTGTTTACATCCTGACAACCTGACAACCTGCCCGGCAACAGACGACGCGATGCAGAAAACATGTTTCCAAACGACGAAATAACATAATACAGATAGCGGATCGCTATCTGTATTATGATAGATAGCGATAACACTTGTTTTTACTTTATATTTGTATTGTATTTAATTGTTTAATCGAAACAATAAAAAAATTTGCCCGCAAAACGGGCGATCGCGTCAAATCACGCGTCAAATCACGTAGGAAGGTTCTTGAACATTCTAGACTATGAAACCTGCTTAAAACACTCAGTTTACTAGCTAAATTCGATTAAACAATTCAATACAATGCAAATATAAAGTAAAAACAAGTGTTATCTAGCGATCCGTTATCTGTATTATGTTTCAAGAACCCTCCTACGTCATTTGACGCGATCGCCCGTTTCGCGGGCAAAACATTTTTCATTTGACGCGATCGCCCGTTTCGCGGGCAATTTTTTTTATTGTTTCGATTAAACAATTAAATACAAATATAAAGTAAAAACAAGTGTTATCGCTATCTATCATAATACAGATAGCGATCCGCTATCTGTATTATGTTATTTCGTCGTTTGGAAACATGTTTTCTGCATCGCGTCGTCTGTTGCCGGGCAGGTTGTCAGGATGTAAACAAACGATGACGTAGGCCGGTACAATTTTCGCCCCCGGTACAATTTTAACGTGACAGAGCCATTTGGACTCCCTGTTTCGCGCTATAGAGGATTTAAAAAAAGTGACGTCAGTGGAAGGGCGGGCAGGGGCAGAGTGTGTGTGTGCGTGTGTGAGTCTGAGGCAGAACGGGAGAGAGATAAGCAGAGTTACGAAACAGCAGAAATGGCTGTTATTTCAAATTGCACGTTTTAATCGGATCGGTTAACCAACCGGTTAATGAGGCTCGGTGTTTGGTAGTGGTGCAACGGTTCACGGGTTACCCGTGATCCGTACGGATCAACCCTCACGGTTCGGGACACAAGTGATCCGCGGATCGGCTGATAAAAAAAATAAATTGTGCGTTCACGTTATCAGCGCATGTTTAAAGGACAATCTGGTATTAACAACATCAAGTATCGTAGTGAAATACAGTTTCTGTTGTGTTTTATTTGGCGTTCAGGAAATCCCATTGAAACGGGAACCTGATATATTTGTTTGGTTGTAGTCTTTTCGCTCCGTTCTCCGTATCAACAGTAGGGCTAGAAACGAGCGAAAAGACTACAACCAACAACAATAATAATAATAATAATAATAATAATACATTTAATTTAGAGGCACCTTTCAAGACACCCACGGTCACCTAATGAGCAATGAGTCTTCCAACCGAAATCAATGGATTTACAAAATGCAAATAAAACACGACAGAAACTGTATTTCGCTACCATACTTGATGAAAAAAAAGATGAGGATGTCTGCATTGCCTTGGGAGAGTGTAGACTCTAAACTCTCCCCAGGAAATGCAGAAATTGTAAATCCAGGGTTAGGGATTATTTGCTATCCATGTTAAAAAGAAGGAATAATGCAGACTGCAATTTTTTTTGACCAATGAGCTGTCGGACTGAACCACAGCATGGAGGAGAAGGGATTTTTGCCGTTTGCTGACTCCTGGAGCTCTATATCTATATAATATAACATAATAATATTATATACGGGTATTTATATAATCTATCTAATATCACGGCCAAAAGCTATGTGCGCCTCGGATGATATTATGAATAATATAGACTGTGACTGACGTCTCTGGTCATATGCGTCGATTACGCCGGGGACGCGTCCCCACCAGATTTCGTCAAGATTAATTTTGTACCTACAACCAAAAAAATCGATTTGAATTATTATGGATTATTACACGGGTCTTCTCAATGCCGTGGAACGCTCCGTTCACTTGCATGGGCTCTTTACAACTTCCGGAGGTGAATGCTAGGTATAAATTGACCGCTGTCAAGGAAAGGACTTTTTGCCTATAATATTATTATATATATTATATATATAGTATTCGGTTGCTAAGCGACGTCAACGACTTTGGCAAATTATTTCTCTGCTGATCAACGCTACGAATGATGAACAAATACATTGGAAAAAGACACACTGTGTGAAGTTATTTTTTCGTTTTGGCAAGTAGACATTACTAATAATACCTGTACTCTTTGGCTGGGATGATGAGGCATCAGACAATCAAGTCATTTTAGCCTGAATACATCGGTAAGAAGCACCAGAGCAGGTTGCTAGTACCATGGGCAGTATCAGAACGATAACCTGTTGAACTAAATGGATGTGGTAGGCTACACCACGGGATGCATCTGCAGACCACTGCCACATAAATAAAGGTAAGACGCGATATTTATTGCTTAAGATTTGCTGGTGCTGTGGCGAGGTCTTGTGTTTTTTGGTCGGCTGTTTTAACTTGCAATTGATAGTCGGTGGAGTCAGTCTCTTGTTGACACAAAGTGACTTTTGGTCATTCTTGCTTTGCTTGAATTCTGGAATAATTGTGGGGGGGAGTTTACGAGTTTTGGTCAGAATGCCTGATGTAGGCTAATTTTGATGGAATGCGTGTTGTGAATTGAGAACAGCCAGCTCATGATGTGATGCAGCGTTCAACTGTGCAACAAATATTTTTTTCTTTTTCAATCTTGACGACTTTTGTAGTGCTGTGTGTAGCCACACCTTTGGCCCTTCTGAACTTAAACACGCAGTTAAATTCCTTTCCTAGCTCCTCTTGTTTATGTTGTTAGCTTAGCCATATCATGTCACGTTGTCCACATTGGATACATGGAGCAGAACATAGTGGGTCATATATCCGATGCTTTTTGGAAACGTTTTCTTCATAAAAGAACAGATTTTGTATACATCTTATTCCTTAGTAATTAGCTTCATGGTTATGCCGTCTTTCAGAACCTTTCATTACCGGCACTTAAGAGAGAAAAAAGAGTGCATCCTCATTGTACCCAGCACTTCTAAAATTGCACTTCAGAATGGGTCTCTGTCCCCAGCACATTTCAAACCAAACTGACGCCCATGTCTCTGGTACTTCCACAAGTAAAGACTCGTAGTGGGCGATATCTCGGCCATTGTTGAGAAGAATTGGGGAGAAGGAACTTTGTCATTGACTCTCTAAAGTCCATGAACCGCGACATGGAGAAGAAAAGGATTGTACTCCGGGAACTGAGCTGCTGGACTGCCTCCGAGCTCCCCGCGCCGGAGCTGCCGGCCGCCGTCGAAGCCGTCCGGCCACAGTCCAGCAGCTCTGGTGGTGTACTCCGGGAGCTGAACTGGCGCCAAAGCTAGGTGGCAGCTCCAGCGGACTAGCAGCTCCGGCTGGGGTAGCTCGGCGGCAGTCTGGCAGCTCAGCTCCGGGAGTACAATCCCTTTCTACTCCATGTCTCCTCCTCCCGACTTCCCTTCGGCGGCAGCTCCGGCGGGGTGAGCTCGGTGCCAGAGAAAGGGATTGCACTCCCGGAGCTTAGCTGCAAGGGAGCTTCTTGTCCACTGGTCCACAACATCTTAGCGATGCTCTGATTGGAGGGGAGTGGGGAAGTGGGAGGTAATATTAAAATGTGCCCCCTTCCTACGTAGGAGGGGGCTCCAAAACTGACTCGCTCGTTTGGTAGCTGGAGGCGGGCTGCTTCCAGAAATGCGTATCTCACTCAAAAAATCATGTACAGACTTATTTCAAAGTTTGTATGCATGTGGGAGCACCATCTACCCACAACAAGACCTCAAATCCCAGGAAAAGTGCTGTTTTCATAATATGTCCCCTTTAAAGGAAGCAGGATTATTACCAAATTTTTCACTTTATTTAGTTTTTACACATTTGAAGATTCTATTTAAAGACACATTTGTCTTGTTATCTTTTTTGTTGTTGATTCGAAAATGATCCGACCGTGACCCAAAAACCGTGACACGATCCGAACCGTGAGTTTTGTGGTCGGTCAAGAATATTTGTAATATTTTCGCCATCCCTATGACAACATTTTTTTAAATGTGTTCCAAATGTTACCCTGGATAGCAAAATGAATTCAGATCAAAACAAAAATGCATTGAGTTTTCATGGGTTCCCAAAGATTCTAGGTTTCCCCACCTAACTAACCAATATGGCCCCCAGTTTCATAAGGTGTAGGGCCTACGGGGGGTGTTTATCAGTGATCGTGGGGTGATATTGACTGTTCTCTTTTGCAATGGTCAGAGGTCAGGGCGGATATTCTTGAAAAAGCGTTCAGAAAGGAACATGACATTGAGAGCAATAAGGTACGGTGATGTCATCTTTAAGTCTATACAGTTCTAACTGCCGTGTCTGTTTGGTGTCCAGGGCGACTCCAGGGACCATCAGCTGTCCAGTGTGTATGGACTCGTACACAGAGGTAGGGCTCTGCATGAGGAGAGGAAAGACATTTTCACCTTTTTGACCTGCAGTACATTCAAGTATGGTCCGAATCGGGATAGGTCTGACTTTCCCGTCGCGGATAAAGTACCTTTCTTGCTTTTACTAACCCTTACTTGCAATGATGAAGAACAATACTGTTTAAGCCAGACCAATTAGACCCCGAGATGAATGGGGCAATATATTTAAAATTTAAAATTATCAAATGAAATCATACATTTTCCACATTTGTGTATTTACACATAGAAACTGGGCATTGATCCCCTGTTTTTCTCTCTTGCTCTGTCGCTCGCTCTCTCTCAGATCGTGGACACCGGCAGGCTGGTGGTCTCTACCAAGTGCGGCCATGTCTTTTGCAGCCAGTGCATCCGGGACTCGCTGGCCCACTCGCATACTTGCCCAACCTGCAGGAAAAAACTGACGCCTCAACAGTACCACCCCATCTACATCTGAACGGAACTCTGGCTCCAAGGCCATTCAGCGCTGCTCACCACTTGGCTGCCATATTGCCAAAAATCCTGCTCCCTCCTCCTCCTCTTGATATGCAGTGCAGTTCTCTCTTTCACTCTTTTGTTTTGCCTTTAATCAATAAAACATCTGATTGGCTGACGTGTAGGAGACAGCAGCTTCTGAGTATTTGAGATATAGATCTAAAATCTATTTTCAGTAGATTTTAACTGTTTTTTCTCTTATTTATCGGTTCTTGGAAATTCCTGCATTGATACAAGTTTAATGGAAAAAGTATTTTTCACAATGCCTGAATAAGGTTGTTGTCCTCAAGCCCTTTTGACTTAATTTTCCTATTATGTATTTTCTTTTTGTAATGGGGTTATATTAAAGGTAAGATAACAAATGGTTTTGTTGCGTCTGCTCAGCATTGTCTTGTGTTTTGACAAATGTTTAACACTGCCCTCATCTTCAACCTTCCCCTTTTGACTTTTTGTTTATAACGGAGTCTTGGCTCAGCAGTAATGACGTCATTCCACTTGGTGAACTCGGCCCTCCTCACTGCAGCTTCATAAATTCCCCTCGGGCTACTGGTTGTGTAGGTGGTCTGGTCACTGTTTACAATGACAACTTTAAATGTAGAATTGTACAAATTGATATGTTCTCCACTTTTGAGGTACAGCTTGTAAAGATAAATGCCACCCTCCTCTGTGCATTAGTTTACTGACCAGCGAATATTAATTGTAATTTCATTCAAGAATTTGCTGATCTATCTGTTATGGCCGCTCGCTCTGACAATTTAGTGATTTTAGGAGATTTTAACATTCACATCTGTTGCCCATCAAAACCTTTGGTTAAGGAGTTTTTATGCCTTGTGGACTTTCAATCTTGTGCAATCTGTTATGGCCCCGACAAATCAGGAAGGCCACACATTAGACCTAGTATTGTCTTATGGTTTCAGTGTTTCCAACATAGAAATTATGGATGTTGGTCTCTGATCATTTTTAGATTTTATTTGAATCTATTATGTTTTGTTCCCCTGTATCTCCCCCTAAGTCCTATTCATCTGCCCGATCTCTTAATTCCACCACAGCCACAACATTCTCTAATACTTAATTCATACTCTCTCACTCACCTACTATCTCTGTTGCTATTTTCACCTGCTCTGACATTGAATAATTAGTCACTCTTCAATGCATCCTGTCCTGAGACCTTAGACTGTTGCCCCACTAAAACAAAAGCGAGTCAAAACTATCACCACTCCATGGTTAAATGCCTGTTGAACTAAATGGATGTGGTAGGCTACACTGCGGGATGCATCTGCAGACCACTGCCACATAAATAAAGGCAAGACGCAATATTTATTGCTTAAGATTTGCTGGTGCTGTGGCGAGGTCTTTTGTGTTTTTTGCACTCAAGTGGTCGGCTGTTTTATCTTGCAATTGATAGTCGGTGGAGTCAGTCTCTTGTTGACACAAAGTGACTTTTGGTCATTCTTGCTTTGCTTGAATTCTGGAATAATTGGGGGGAGTTCATGAGTTTTGGTCAGAATGCCTGATGTAGGCTAGTTTTGATGGAATGCGTGTTATGAATTGAGAACAGCTAGCTCATGATGTGATACAGCGTTCAGCTGTGCAACAAATATTATTTTCTTTTTCAATCTTGACGACTTTTGTAGTGCTGTGTGTAGCCACACCTTTGCCCCTTCTGAACTTAAAAACGCAGTTAAATTCCTTTCCTAGCTCCTCTTGTTTATGTTGTTAGCTTAGCCATATCATGTCACGTTGTCAACATTGGATACATGGAGCAGAACATAGTGGGTCATATGTCCGATCCTTTTTGGACTGTTTTCCTCATAAAACGTGCCAGACAGATTTTGTATGCATTTTATTCCTTAGTAATTACATGGTTATGCCCAGAACCATTCATTACCGGCACTTAAGAGAGAATAAAGAGTGCATCCTCATTGTACCCAGCACTTCTAAAAATGCACTTCCAAAAACGTCTCTGTCCCCAGCACATTTCAAACCAAACTGACGCCCATGATTATAGGCTAGTGTGTAAAATGCTGTTTAGAATTAATGTTAGTATTAACAAAAAGACCCACCGGTGGGGTGAGATCTTATGTTTTATTTATGTTTTTGTTATAATGCAAACGTGCATGTTGCAGAAAATGTGAAACAGTTTTCTGCGACCCACCTCACACTCGGTGGGTCGCAGAATTCGGTGTAACACAGTAGCGGTTCCTGGCCGAGCTCACCAGGGAGGCAAACATGAACGCGCATTCATGAACGCGCGCAGTGCACCCGTACATGCATTTCTTTTCTAAAGCGTAGGCCTACACAACTTTAAAAAAAAAAAACATACTCGCGTGACACGTCGTTTTGAAGCGCCGTTAGCTTAAGGGGCCGTGTCCACCAAAAGCGGATAATAGAGAGAGGATGAGGAAAAGAAAAAAGAGGATAATAACTAAAATAAACTAGACACTTAACAGTGTATCAGCAGAGTGCAATGCTTCTAAATTTGTAATCAAACGTGCAGACAAAGTTCAACTTCATAAAGTTAAGTTCATTCGTGGTGCGTGCATGCTGCTTAAATGTAATGCATGGCATGGCAGCGTACAGGGTCAACGACACGTATCTTCCAATCATATAAATATAATATTGTGGAAATTGCATTAAAGGCACCCAGTGCAACTTTATGTAAACATTCAATGAAAAATAAACATTCAATTTCTAGTCTTTTTTTACACGTAGTAAGTTTCAATAACTCCATACCATTACATATCGACATTCAAGGAGCAAAGATGAGACGTCGTTGTGTGGTGAGAACTGATAGAAAATCGTAAACAACAATCGCCGGTGGGGAGAAGCCATTTTTCCATTGACTGGAAGCCTGCTTTATTTATTGTAGGTTACAAAAAATAAAGAAATGGCGGCATTGTTGTTGTTATCGATTTTGTATCAGTTCTCACCACACAACCAACGTCTCATCTTTGCTGCTTAAATGTCGGTATGTAATGGTATGGAGTTATTGAAACTTACTACGTGTAAAAAAGACTAGAAATTGAATGTTTATTTTTAAGCCTCGAAAGTTGCACTGGGTGCCTTTACAGTTTTTCCCTTCCGTTTTCGGTCATGTACCCATACTATGGTCACCAGGGCCGGCGCTGGCCGTTTCGGAGCCCTAGGCGACTCGAAATCAACTTGCGCCCTGGACAGGTCTTGCGAGGGGGGGGGGGGGGTGGGGGTGTGGGGGGGGTGGGGGGGGGGGGGGTGGGGGGGGGGGGGGGGGGGGGGGGGGGGGGGTGGGGGGGGGTGGGGGGGGGGGGGGGGGGGGGGTGCTTACGCTGACGGTTTTCACGGGCCGCCCTGACAATTGGCTCCGCGCCCCCTCGCTTCGCCGTTCGCGTCGTATATTTATATTGAGATATTTTGTACATTAAGGGCGCCACCAGAGGGCGCCCCAACGCATTTGTCCGCCCTAGGCGGTTCGGCCTAGCTCGCCTATTGCCGATCGCCCGTCCCTGATGGTCACTTTTCCTATCACTTAACACAGTGGGCTTTAGAGACACACACCTCTGCATATCTGTTAACCTTTGGTGCATAAATGCACTACAACAACCACACGCACAAACAATGCTGCCATAACTTAACACATGTTTCCTCTCAGAACACTATGACCTCAAAAACACTAACATCTTGAAGCATTGCCAATTGCATATATAAAATGTCGCTGTGTCCTCTAGTTTGGCATAGATTTCCTGATTTCCTGTTTTCCAGACAAACACTTCTTTGGACTACAGTAATAAAGTTTGTAATATTACAGTATGACAATCCAAGCCAAGTATCTGCTGACAGTGTTCATATGTCGGTTTATTTCCCACAAAAGATGTCACAATTGAGTGTGGTAAATGTACTGTAATTGTAAATAACAGTAAATACTGTAAGTGTTTTATGAGAAACTGAGAATAACAATTTTCAGTTTTTGTAATGCAAATTACATACAGTAAGTATGTAATATATGATCCAGAACCACAAAGTCAAAAAATGTGTTCTAACAAAAAATGCAATGCACAAAACCTGCACATACTGTATATTACAGTAGCCCAACAGTAGCGCAGAATTGGGCTAATCCCTCCTATCCTCCTCATTTGGCCACAAATTTTAATCTACGTCGCAACGTAAAATAAAATAAATAACTATAAACTAATATTTTTTCTTATTCAAACATGTAACTTCATTTGTCCTGTCCAAATGCAGCATCTTTCATCTACAGTGATCCTAAATTACTGTTAGGTTTTGACAACAGAAAGTTCACTGTTTTGAACAGAGTATCTAAACATTGGTAAAATATGCTGTAGTTCCACAGCGTTTGCCGGTAGTGAACATTGACTGGGGCAGGTATCCATGAATTTGGAAGAAGGCGTCATTGCCAGCATTTGTATCTTAGCATAGGGGCAAGTTACCACAGTTGGTTCACATGGTCTACTGGTATGCTCACTGTGTGAAGTGTTTAGGGAATGTGAACATGGTTTAGGTAAATTGCCTAAAACGATAGGAAAAAACTGTAAATGGAAAGAGACAATTCCTCACGTTGGGCACACGAATGCGTGACTCGTTTATTTCTTTAGAAAACCAAAACATTAAACTAACATTTAATGGGACAGCCATCCCTGAACAACCAAGACAGAGTAAACGATATGCATGCAACAGTGTAGATGATATTAATCTCTCCTCCGGATGCTACTTTCTTAATGTTCCCGTTACAACTTCAGTTAAAGGGACTCTCACCTTTGTTGCATTTGAGAATTACAGCACATTCAAATCATCCCCGCCTTCCTCCAATGCCCACACCCTAAGCGTTATTTTTTGGAGTACAAACTAAGCGTTATTTTTGAAACGAGTACTGTAAACGACCATCTGCCGGTGACATAATGATGTCGAGTCATTAGTATTGAGGTAGTGGTTATTGAAATGACGCAAAACCAGGTCACTGAAACCCGTAACATTGTAACCAACGGCAGAAATACCGACACAAAACAAACCCCCGGTTACCCCGGCAACCCCCAACAACGGTCTCACTCGCGTGCAGGCCCCACCCTCCTGTTCTTCCAAGGCCCCTCGCCCCAGCTGACCTAATGATTCGCCCCCCGCTGATTGACAAGAAGAACATTACAATACATGCACATAGAACAACTGGCATAACGGACAACGAAATATAATGTAACACATAACACACAAACTATTTAACTGTCCCAGGGTCGCTACAGTACAAGTTCTAGACTCCCATGGGTTATGTTTAGACTCCCATGGTTATGTTTAGACTCCCAGGGTCTAATATAGAAAGGTGTATGAGCATTACAAACAGAGTAGCGGGACAACGTAGCGTCTGAGGCCGAAATGGTCCCCTAATCGGACTGAATAGTGCGGTTGTTTGCCAACGGTCTGGAGGTCTTCCTGGAGCTCCAGATTAGCGGACAACGTCGCGTCTGAGCCCGAAATGGGTCCCGTAATCGGACTGAGTGTGGCGTTGGTTGCCAACGGTCTGGAGGTCTTCCTGAGCTCCAGAGTAGCGGGACAACGTCGCGTCTGAGTCCGAAATGGGTCCCGTAATCGGACTGAGTGTGGCGGTTGGTTGCCAACGGTCTGGAGGTCTTCCTGGAGCTCCAGAGTAGCGGGACAACGTCGCGTCTGAGTCCGAAATGGTACCGTAATCGGACTGAGTGTGGCGGTTGGTTGCCAACGGTCTGGAGGTCTTCCTGGAGCTCCAGAGTAGCGGGACAACGTCGCGTCTGAGTCCGAAACGGGTCCCCTAATCGGACTGAGTGGTGCGGTTGTTGCCAACGGTCTGGAGGTCCTGAGAATCATCCAGGGAGCGGGACCACTTGGCTTCTGAGGCCGAATCGGGTCCCCTTGTCGGACTGAATGGTGCAGTTGGTGGCCAACAGTCTGGAGGTCTTCCTGAGGCTCCAGAGGAGGGTAACTCTGTGAGTCTGAGTCCGAGATGAGTTCCCTAATCGGACTTATTGCATATTCTCGAAGAAAGTTGTCCAATCCCGGGTTGCTTTGAACTCACTTCATTTATTATAAAGTCGTCGGCATGTTTCGGCATGGTAAGTGAAGCTATACGGAGGGAATTCTAGGAATCGTGTAGAACACGTGTGAGAGATAATAACTCTGGCTACTATGGGCCACGGGCAGAGGCCCGTGACCCTTCGCGGGTGTCGCTGAAAATCTCTGTCTTCTTCTGTTCTGTTCTGTTCTGTTCTATCTCTTCTCTATCTCTTCTCTTTCTCTTCTCTTCTCTCTTTTTTGATCCCCACCTCGTGTCCTCAGGTAGACCGTCAAGTGGGCGTGGCCTAGTGGGCGTGGCCGGGGTGCCGTACTGGCTTCGGCTTCTTCGTATATATAAAAGCGCTGCTAACTGTGGCTGGAGCAGCCTCCAATAAGGTCTTGCTCCCCTTGTGGCTATGTATAGTATTTACGGCTTATATGTTTGGTCCTGTCTCATTGGGTCTATGTGTGGGTAGCTTAGATTCTTAAAATACGTAACAGACTGGATGGTGCAGTTTCAGTACGCCGTGGACCACTTTGGTCTGCCATCGTCAGTCGCTACGGTCGCTACGGTCGCTACTGTCTGCCGTGGAATCAAAACAAACCCTCTAGTTGAGGACGCGCCTTGATGACGTGGGCCCGAATGCGCCACAAGAAGCAGACGGAAAATCGTATATATCCATGCAGCAAACACAGGTCTGTCG
This sequence comes from Gadus chalcogrammus, assembly GCF_026213295.1. Lineage (NCBI taxonomy): Eukaryota > Metazoa > Chordata > Actinopteri > Gadiformes > Gadidae > Gadus > Gadus chalcogrammus. The sequence goes on along the minus strand of NC_079421.1, from coordinate 9,403,498 downwards.
GCCAATAAGGTCATTCGGTCCGAAGAATTTTATTGGTTGAAGTTTTCACTAAATATGAGAGTAAAATAATTGTTTTGTTTTTACTCCTGGTGGGTCTGTCTTGCATATTAGAGTGTTATTACCTTATTAATACCAATTTAACCTTATCCAAAAAAAGTGTAAAAATGCAACAAAGGTGAGAGTCCCTTTAAAGCCGTGGCATCTCTTTCTGCACTGACGTCCTCAAATCCTAAGAATCGTTCGCACACATTCCCTTTCTCCACATATCTAAGGATGACAGAGAGCTGACACTGGCAGGACACATCAGTTGTATCGTCAGTTTGCATGGCGATGAATGGAGCTGCACTAATTTTGCGATCGATGTCTGCCTTATCACCATTGCTATGCTATGAATTAAGTCGTTCTGTATGGCTTTTGATGTCCCTTTGAAACTGTGGCTGATTCTAGATGTTGAGCTAGCAGGATACCTCACAGTAATACTCCACCAATCAACGTAATTGCCCTTAAGCTATTCAGCTGACTCATTGTGCCCACGGAAGGCCTGCTCTTGCTTCCCAAGATATACCACTGCAATAATCATTTTACGTAGTATCTCCCGATTTCTTCTCACAAGTCCATTGTGGCGCTGGGTAGCGATGCTAGCTGCCTGGCTGAGGGCTTCATCAATCTGCACACTTCCAAACAGTTTCAACTTTAAGTTGGAATTAATGTGGCCATTGAATTATATTCTCCTGCATGTTGATATCGTTGTTAGTCGTTATCTTTGTTAGCCGCGGCAACTGACTAGAAAGAACGAATTTGCTCAGAACATTATTGAAAAAAATGCTGATTTGTGATTGGTTGCAAGGAGTAGATGAGCTGGCCTCCCTTCCTATGTTTAACATGGTATAGATGATTTACCTCGCAACAGTGAAACTGTATTGTGATTGGTTATTTTTCAGCCTGTCCTCCTAGAAAATACGACGGCATAGGTCGTTTGTACCGCCCCAAATTACGACCCACTGGAGCGTATTTAGCGCCTCTAGCGGTCATGCAAATAACGACATTCTGAAGTCTCGGGGCCGCTCGTGGACGCTCGTGGTTGCTCGGGACGCGCGTAGCCATATTCATCGTTATTATCTGAATGGGAAATGCAATATTTTAGGACAGATACACAATTAAACGAGTTTCTAATGACATTTCTAGCGAGAAATGTACATTTTCCTTGCATAATCTTCAGTCAGTGAATGTGTATGATCTTTATTATCTGAATGGGAAATGCAATATTTTAGGATCGATTCAGCGTTAAACGTGTTTCTAATAACATTTCTAGCAAGAAATATACTTTTTACTTGCATAATCTTCATTCAGTGATTGTGTCTGATCTTTAGTTTTAAAGTTATTAGGAAGATTTAATCGTCTCGCTCGCATGTTTCAACGACGTCAGGTTGGGGACGCTGCTTTCGCTAAACTAGGAGCTCACGTGTTTCCTGCGTTTGTGTTATTAAACCGTTACTTTATGTAACTTTTAATGATATTGTAATAACCACAGGCGAGGTATTGAGCGAAGTAAGCTTGATAGCAGGTTTATTGGATTCCACAATCGGACAGGCAGGCATAGCTCCACCGGAAAACTCAGCCTGTCCTCCTAGAAAATACGACCGCATAGGTCGTTTGTACCGCCCCAAATTACGACCCACTGGAGCGTATTTGTCCTCCTAGAAAATACGACCGCATAGGTCGTTTGTACCGCCCCAAATTACGACCCACTGGAGCGTATTTAGCGCCTCTAGCGGTCATGCAAATAACGACATTCTGAAGTCTCGGGCCGCTCGTGGACGCTCGTGGTTGCTCGGGACGCGTAGCCATATTCATCGTTATTATCTGAATGGGAAATGCAATATTTTAGGACAGATACACAATTAAACGTGTTTCTAATGACATTTCTAGCGAGAAATGTACATTTTCCTTGCATAATCTTCAGTCAGTGAATGTGTATGATCTTTATTATCTGAATGGGAAATGCAATATTTTAGGATCGATTCAGCGTTAAACGTGTTTCTAATAACATTTCTAGCAAGAAATATACTTTTTACTTGCATAATCTTCATTCAGTGATTGTGTCTGATCTTTAGTTTTAAAGTTATTAGGAAGATTTAATCGTCTCGCTCGCATGCTTCAACGACGTCAGGTTGGGGACGCTGCTTTCGCTAAACTAGGAGCTCACGTGTTTCCTGCGTTTGTGTTATTAAACCGTTACTTTATGTAACTTTTAATGATATTGTAATAACCACAGGCGAGGTATTGAGCGAAGTAAGCTTGATAGCAGGTTTATTGGATTCCACAATCGGACAGGCAGGCACAGCTCCACCGGAAAACTACAACAACCAAAACTCCCGCCCGGAAGGAAACCCCCGGAACCCCCTCTCAGAAGGCCCGCACCTTCCTCCCAAACCCTGTGACGCTAAAATATCATCTTGTTAGAAACCCGTTTATCTGAGAGCCAACCCAGTAGCCAAAAGCATACGTTGACAGTGTACGTTTTCGTGAACACTGGATTACGTCGCATTTCAACATAAAATAGCGTGCTAAGCACACACACACACACACACACGCACACACGCACACACGCACACACGCACGCACGCACGCACGCACGCACGCACACACGCACACACAATGCATTTCGCTGCTAAAACAACAACTTGGGCTGCTTCTCGGACATTTTGGGTGGATTTTGAACGGTATGTGGGCAGGACGTTTTTTGCAGGCAGGACCTGGCAACCCTGCGCTGTTGCCCGAGGTGAAGAAATGCTCCGGAGCAGATCTGGATCCACCATGGCCAAAATAATTGTCATGAATAGCATGAATAGATTCATGCATTATCATTCAACTTGAACATGTGTTTTTACAGTATATAGTGGTGGAGGGATGACGTATGTTGGCAAACCCGGAAGTGAGCGTCGACCTGGGTTTCCCTTGACAAAAAGCCAACGGGTTTTTCCATTGGATTTTGGATTATTGCAGAAAAATTAGCATCTTTGAAGCACCTCCACAAAAACTGAAAAAAAAAAATATAATAATAATATATAATAACTGTGCCCCAAAGAACGAAATGTAAACCAATGCATTCTGAATGGGAGTGTTTCTCAGATTTTTCCATGCTACACAGAACGAAATGTAAACCCATACAAATAAAGACTTCATGGTCATAATAATTAAAATATCATTAAGCTACTACTGAGTGTGTAGGGAGGTATTCTATTTTTTCAACGGGGCTGAATCCAGTCACTTGACCGTCATGGTTGCTATGGTGGTTGCTATCGACCGCCCCCTCTAATACTCGTGGCTCTAAAAACCACGCGGCAAAGGAGCTGCCGTCAATTGGGTTGTTTTTTGTCGTAAACTAGGGTCCGATGGTTGGAAAAATGGACAGATATTCCAAGGTATCCTTAAAAGGCAGCTTGGATGTGTTTATTTTCTGCAGTTTAGACTTCTTCTATAACTAATTTTTGGAAGCAAAACACCAAGCTCATTGATTTAATGAGGAAGGGTTATTTGAAACAATTTATTCAATAAATATTTGTGAGAGGTCATTCCTTCTCCTGATTTTACTTCCTATTTATGTCTAGGGTAAACCCCTACTGTCCACAAGCATCCCCCCCTCCCCATATGGATTTGGAGAATTGTTGCCACGTCCCAGTGGTGGAGGTATCATATATATATGAAAGAGGGCATTCAATTATAGCCTACTACAATGATCAATTAGGAGGCCGAAGCCCTAAAGGAAGTGATGCAATAGGTGACTGAGTCGACAACATTTAAGTAAGCTGTATAGGGTCTCTTATATATCAAAGGGGGTCTCAAAGGACGCATACGCTTCAACCTGTGGCTCCAGCACTACAGGAAATGACTCAGCAAGTGCTCCATCTCGTTTCAACTCACCCAGCGGCTCGCTTGCAAGATTTTGGCCTGAAGTTCTGTCCAGACCTACACCCTAGCCATCCAACATGCATATCTGAGAATCAGGCCTCTCTTTAATAATGACAAAAAGTTATGAGAGAAACACACATTAACTTTTTGTTATCATAAGCGGCGTGGTGCCGGCTCCTTTTGACCTTTTGACCCCCGACTTCAAAAACGTGGCCACAGGCCAGCTGTGTCTACACACCTTTAGCCACAAATGTACACCTCCATCCCACAAAAAATGGGGACTAGAAACAAACCTCTGTCTTATGTACAATTACTGTACTGTTGGAAGTCACGCCCCTTTGCCGACCTTTTCGAGATAGCTAGGGATGCTAAAATGTTTACACACATTTCCCGGGGCCCCGTGAACGACATATCCGAGATTTGGAGTTCTAGCCCTTAGAGAAAAAAAGTTTTCCCAAATGGAGTGTCATTTGGACAAAGCCCCTCAGAAGTGTAGCCTGCAAGACCTAATGGTTCAGAATGTGGTGGAAAAACAGTTTTTGAGACAGGAAGGTCCTACTGCCCTGAAATTTTAATACCTTATTCTAGGGCCTAACTGGGACCTCCGCACCGAAACTTGGCCCGGTCGGACCCCGAGGGCAGGAAGGGGGGGCCTACCCTCGGGGTCTGACACAGCTGGCCTGTGGCCACGTTTTTGAAGTCGGGGGTCAAAAGGTCAAAAGGAGCCGGCACCACGCCGCTTATGATAACAAAAAGTTAATGTGTGTTTCTCTCATAACTTTTTGTCATTATTAAAGAGAGGCCTGATTCTCAGATATGCATGTTGGATGGCTAGGGTGTAGGTCTGGACAGAACTTCAGGCCAAAATCTTGCAAGCGAGCCGCTGGGTGAGTTGAAACGAGATGGAGCACTTGCTGAGTCATTTCCTGTAGTGCTGGAGCCACAGGTTGAAGCGTATGCGTCCTTTGAGACCCCCTTTGATATATAAGAGACCCTATACAGCTTACTTAAATGTTGTCGACTCAGTCACCTATTGCATCACTTCCTTTAGGGCTTCGGCCTCCTAATTGATCATTGTAGTAGGCTATAATTGAATGCCCTCTTTCATATATATATGATACCTCCACCACTGGGACGTGGCAACAATTCTCCAAATCCATATGGGGAGGGGGGGATGCTTGTGGACAGTAGGGGTTTACCCTAGACATAAATAGGAAGTAAAATCAGGAGAAGGAATGACCTCTCACAAATATTTATTGAATAAATTGTTTCAAATAACCCTTCCTCATTAAATCAATGAGCTTGGTGTTTTGCTTCCAAAAATTAGTTATAGAAGAAGTCTAAACTGCAGAAAATAAACACATCCAAGCTGCCTTTTAAGGATACCTTGGAATATCTGTCTATTTTTCAACCATCGGACCCTAGTTTACGACAAAAAACAACCCAATTGACGGCAGCTCCTTTGCCGCGTGGTTTTTAGAGCCACGAGTATTAGAGGGGGCGGTCGATAGCAACCACCATAGCAACCATGACGGTCAAGTGACTGGATTCAGCCCCGTTGAAAAAAATAGAATACCTCCCTACACACTCAGTAGTAGCTTAATGATATTTTAATTATTATGACCATGAAGTCTTTATTTGTATGGGTTTACATTTCGTTCTGTGTAGCATGGAAAAATCTGAGAAACACTCCCATTCAGAATGCATTGGTTTACATTTCGTTCTTTGGGGCACAGTTATTATTATTATTATTATTATTTATTTTTTTTTCCAGTTTTTGTGGAGGTGCTTCAAAGATGCTAATTTTTCGGCTTTTTGTCAAGGGAAACCCAGGTCGACGCTCACTTCCGGGTTTGCCAACATACGTCATCCCTCCACCACTATATACTGTAAAAACACATGTTCAAGTTGAATGATAATGCATGAATCTATTCATGCTATTCATGACAATTATTTTGGCCATGGTGGATCCAGATCTGCTCCGGAGCATTTCTTCACCTCGGGCAACAGCGCAGGGTTGCCAGGTCCTGCCTGCAAAAAACGTCCTGCCCACATACCGTTCAAAATCCACCCAAAATGTCCGAGAAGCAGCCCAAGTTGTTGTTTTAGCAGCGAAATGCATTGTGTGTGCGTGTGTGCGTGCGTGCGTGCGTGCGTGTGTGTGTGTGTGTGTGTGTGCTTAGCACGCTATTTTATGTTGAAATGCGACGTAATCCAGTGTTCACGAAAACGTACACTGTCAACGTATGCTTTTGGCTACTGGGTTGGCTCTCAGATAAACGGGTTTCTAACAAGATGATATTTTAGCGTCACAGGGTTTGGGAGGAAGGTGCGGGCCTTCTGAGAGGGGGTTCCGGGGGTTTCCTTCCGGGCGGGAGTTTTGGTTGTTGTAGTTTTCCGGTGGAGCTGTGCCTGCCTGTCCGATTGTGGAATCCAATAAACCTGCTATCAAGCTTACTTCGCTCAATACCTCGCCTGTGGTTATTACAATATCATTAAAAGTTACATAAAGTAACGGTTTAATAACACAAACGCAGGAAACACGTGAGCTCCTAGTTTAGCGAAAGCAGCGTCCCCAACCTGACGTCGTTGAAGCATGCGAGCGAGACGATTAAATCTTCCTAATAACTTTAAAACTAAAGATCAGACACAATCACTGAATGAAGATTATGCAAGTAAAAAGTATATTTCTTGCTAGAAATGTTATTAGAAACACGTTTAACGCTGAATCGATCCTAAAATATTGCATTTCCCATTCAGATAATAAAGATCATACACATTCACTGACTGAAGATTATGCAAGGAAAATGTACATTTCTCGCTAGAAATGTCATTAGAAACACGTTTAATTGTGTATCTGTCCTAAAATATTGCATTTCCCATTCAGATAATAACGATGAATATGGCTACGCGCGTCCCGAGCAACCACGAGCGTCCACGAGCGGCCCCGAGACTTCAGAATGTCGTTATTTGCATGACCGCTAGAGGCGCTAAATACGCTCCAGTGGGTCGTAATTTGGGGCGGTACAAACGACCTATGCGGTCGTATTTTCTAGGAGGACAAATACGCTCCAGTGGGTCGTAATTTGGGGCGGTACAAACGACCTATGCGGTCGTATTTTCTAGGAGGACAGGCTGAGTTTTCCGGTGGAGCTATGCCTGCCTGTCCGATTGTGGAATCCAATAAACCTGCTATCAAGCTTATTTCGCTCAATACCTCGCCTGTGGTTATTACAATATCATTAAAAGTTACATAAAGTAACGGTTTAATAACACAAACGCAGGAAACACGTGAGCTCCTAGTTTAGCGAAAGCAGCGTCCCCAACCTGACGTCGTTGAAACATGCGAGCGAGACGATTAAATCTTCCTAATAACTTTAAAACTAAAGATCAGACACAATCACTGAATGAAGATTATGCAAGTAAAAAGTATATTTCTTGCTAGAAATGTTATTAGAAACACGTTTAACGCTGAATCGATCCTAAAATATTGCATTTCCCATTCAGATAATAAAGATCATACACATTCACTGACTGAAGATTATGCAAGGAAAATGTACATTTCTCGCTAGAAATGTCATTAGAAACTCGTTTAATTGTGTATCTGTCCTAAAATATTGCATTTCCCATTCAGATAATAACGATGAATATGGCTACGCGCGTCCCGAGCAACCACGAGCGTCCACGAGCAGCCCCGAGACTTCAGAATGTCGTTATTTGCATGACCGCTAGAGGCGCTAAATACGCTCCAGTGGGTCGTAATTTGGGGCGGTACAAACGACCTATGCCGTCGTATTTTCTAGGAGGACAGGCTGTTAAATTTATACCAATACGATGGTGGGAAAAGCTTACCAGTTTGTATGTTTTTTATACTTCATTTTTATACTTGATCCTCTGACCGCTTGGAAGCAATCAGAGTACATATTGTTTTAGAAGAAAGGGGTTATGTGGTAGGATCTTTAAGAATGCTTAACTGTCTGGGATATTTATATATTCATGGCTCAAATATTAAGGATCATGCTTTTGACATGTAACTAACGCATTTACGTGGTCAGCGATCCGCTGCCAGGCTTTGGCTCTCCGGGTTCCAGAGGTTTTAGCGTTCCCTTTTCTTGTGATAATGTCCTTCTCCTCGTCATAGCTCTCTAGGAGAACCTGGAGTTCCATTTCATTGAAATAAGCGGCCCGTTTCGCCATATCGATCAGGGTTTCCATGATCCATACATCACGTCTTTTTAAGTTTGGCGTGGACGCGCACAACCCTGTGTTAACCAACCCCGGGTTGATTGAACTAATGCATAACCGCTGCTGTGGAACCGAAAACTCTGGGTTGGTCGGCACAGGGTCAATCAACCTAGAGTTCAGCGTTAACTCAGTGTTTGTTAAACCTCCGTTCGTGGAACACCCCTCTGGCCTCAGGTTGTCAGGTTGTCAGGATGTAAACAAACGATGACGTAGGCCGGTACAATTTTCGCCCCCGGTACAATTTTAACGTGACACCTCCACCGGTGAAATGCTCCTTTAAGATGGGCACTGTGAGTCCAGTCCAGTCCTTAAAAAGACTTCCGTAGACACAACGTAGGTATGTGGAAATCCCCCCGCTTACCACTAGTACATCATTCACCAACTGACATAAAGTTAAAATAAAATGTTTGCACTATTATATAAATAGGGTTAGGGGGGCTAACCCTTTCATATATAATAATACCAAAGAATACAGAATCCATACAAAGGTAATTTCATTGCGATTGCCTTCTATCCTACAGCTTTATGTCATCAGAGACGTTTTTTGGAGTTTTCTACAAAAATAAAGATCCACCTGTAGAAGTATTCTACTACCTTCCAGATGCTTCTAGGGTTAACTCAGTGTTTCTACGATGAATCACCAAAAAAATGAGTCATAGTCAGCCGGTTGAGAGGGAGGAGACAAGTTTAATAACATAGCCAAGACGAGCTATGCTAGTGTAGTCTATCCTGTTTTTGCAAACAATAATAACACTCACGTAATAACCACCTCCCATCATGTGACATGTGATCACATGACTTCATGTGGAGGAAATTCCCCTTCGGAAAGTGCTTTGTCATTCTTCCTGCTCCGATTGGTCCAGCACTATTGGCCACGCCCATTTGTTTACATATCAGCGCTTGCGAGAACTCCCGCCCCCTAAAGTTTCTGCACTATAAATATTTCCCATCGCAAGGAAGGGATCATTGTGTGCCAACAGTAAAAGGGTATTTTTCGGAGTGCGAAGTACAACAACAGCCGAGGCCCTTGTAATATTTCTACTGCGCAACAAGCGAGCAGAGACCGAGGTATCGCCATCATGTCAGTGACAATAAAAGCCTATCTACTGGGCAAAGACGACGTCCATAAAGAGATCCGTCGCTTTGCTGTTGATAAAGAGGATTCTACCAGTTTTAATTATCTGAGTAAGAAGGTCGTAGACGTCTTCTCCAATCTCCGCAACATCGGCTTCCAGATGTACTATCGAGGTGAGTTTCAAATGGGTCATTTAGAAAATATATATATATGTAAACATGCTGTAGGACATAGCCCAGCTAACGTTATAAAAATCAAATCGTGTTCATAAACTTGCCATGTAGCCAATATGGTGTTTGTTTATTTATTCTAAGCAGCTTAAAAGCTATTATGTGTCTTCTTTTTATTTTTTGGTCTCAGGATCCTTCGCTGCCTTATGTCGTCCAATAACACCTTGTTTTACAACCCTACGCATGTTGACCAGGCCGTCCTGCGTCCATTTAGTTTATTAATGAGGGTTGACGCTACTTCCTTGTTATACCAAACTCATTACTCCGTATAGAAGATCAAATAAGACTAACAGGCTGAATCACTGTGAATAGAAATTAAAACTTCAGAAATTATGTTATCACCCCCAAACCGTCTAATCCACATCTAGTCTCAAAACAGAGCTTTTGATGGGTTTCATGGGTGATGAGCTATGTGTTATGGCCTTTTAATGACATCTGATTGTTTGGATGTAGATGAAGACGGCGACATGATCGCCTTCTCCTCAGACGATGAGCTGAGAATGGCGCTCACCGTCCTGCAGGACAACACCTTCCGCCTGTTCATTAAAGGTAACACACACACACACACACACACCACACACACACACACACACACACACACACACACACACACACACACACACACACACACACACACACACATACTATTCACACACACTCATAAAATTTTCTTTGATTCGTATTCCAGAGAAGAAGGAGCACAGGCGTGACTTCCCGCTCCACGCCTTCCCCGGTGGAATCCCACCCTTCACCTTTCCCCCTCCTCCCGGCCCAGGCATGCCTCATGCCCCGCCCCCTCCTCACCCTTGCACGCCCCCTCCTCACCCTGGCCCGCCCCCCGTGCATCCCAACGTCACATGCGACGGCTGCGAGGGCCCTGTGGCCGGCACACGCTTCAAGTGCACGGTGTGTCCTGACTACGACCTGTGCTCCACCTGCCAGGCCAAGGGGCTGCACCGCGAACACCCCCTCCTGCCCATCTGGCACCCCCTTGCCAACCTGATGGAGGTCAGCACCGCCCACCTGCAGCTGGCTTCTTTAGATGACTCCTTTCAATGGCTAGCTTCTTTAGATACCCTGTTTGTCTGGTTAGCTTTTTGCATAATCCAGTTGGAGAGTTAGCTTCTTTGATTACCTTTTATGTTAGTTAATTAAGCTGTTTAGAGCTTGTTTAGATCATCGGTTTAGCTCACTTATTTTGCTTCCAAGTACTCTGTGAAAATAACAATGTCATTCGGATGTATTTCTGTCATGGCTCCAGTGGTTTCCTAGGGGCAAGTGGATAAGGAAGATGAGACATTGCATGTGGAACGGAGCTCAGCCCCCGACCAAGCCGGGGCCCACTGGGTTCACCTGTGGGACCCAGTCCACCGCTGCCCCTGGTACTTCGACCAGCCCGCCATCCTCCGACACCTCCAGCTCATCTGGTAAGTCTTAGGGAACATTAATTCAGGTCCAGCCCCCCAAAAAGAACTATACAACTTCAGCCTTAGTTGACTCCTTGGATAGGATAGGATAGGTTTAGTGCAGCCCTTGAAAAAAACCCATTATTATTATTATTATTATTATTATTGTAAGCATTATTAACTGATGTTGTGGTTGATTACAAGGTCGATCAACCAGAATGGATAAACTGTTGGTTCTAATTGTAATTTGTGGCTTTACAGAAGGGGATACAGCCAGGGTTGTTTGTCATCATCATCATAACTCAACTGAGAACATAACCCAATAATATTTCCCTCAGGAACAACCTAACATGAACTTTTATATGATTATAAAAGGGCTAAAGATACGAATAGAATGATTGTGGAGTAGACTAAGAGAGTTACTGTTAACCTGATAAAGTACTGATGTATGATTTCCGTCCTTTTTGTCGCCCCCTGAAGGATATTCTCAAGCCAACGCTGAATTCCTGAAGAACATTGGCGAGGGAGTGGCGGCCATGTTGAGCCCACTAGGTAAATAGACATGCCCTCTGGCTCTTTAAAGCACCTTCTCACAATTCTTAAAATACAAATATGTAAAGCTGTACTACGCGCACACACACACACACACACACACACACACACACACACACACACACACACACACACACACACACACACACACACACACACACACACACACACACACACCTATCTAGTACCTGACGCTCCACAATATAATTTAAAACACTCCTGCTTTTCAAACCTGCAGTACTTTCTGGCTGTGCCCATGTCGGGAATCTCTAGATAAGCATTAGCCGTCATTCTAATTAAGACATCAACGGTTGCCCTTGTGTAGACGCTAAGGATAGGCATCTCTACCAGACACGTCATCATTAGCCTCTTGTTCTCTGGTCCAGGCATCGACGTGGACATCGACGTGGAGCACGACGGCCTCAGGACCAAGGTGACCTCCCCAGAAACCCCAGCCCAGTCGGGGGCCCCTGCACCTCCCATGGCCCAAGCTGATGGAGCCACAATGGGTCCAGAGGGAGCAGGGTCCGGGAGTGCTGAGGTGGATATCGACAAGCCAAACAGTCTCGGAGGCATTCACTCTGACCAAGTACTTTATATTAAACAGACATATGTGCGCTTCATGTCATTTGTTAAATGTTTTTGACGAGCGATTTGTAATGCTTTATGGTTGATTAATGGCTCGATGCTTTTTCTCAGGGCACCAAGGAGACCGAAGAGGAAGAGTGGACCCACTTGACTCCAAAGGAAGTGGATCCATCCACTGGTGAGCTGCAGTCCCTGATAGGCACCCCCTCTGAGGGCCAGGAGGGCCCAACAGGGCTGCGTGAGGCTGCTCTCTACCCACACCTCCCAGAAGGTACCTGCAGCTTTTACACATCCAGCCTAGTTGAGCCTGGCTTAGGGCAGATTCACACTGAATCATGCATTGCGGCGAAAACTCCAGTTCAACCATTCATTTGATGGGGGAAAAGTATGTTTAGGCTGATCAGTGGCGCTGGCCCCACGAAGAAGAACCTTTTTTACCATCATGGTAAACAAGGTTCAACAGAATGGTACAACGCTTACGTTACATGGTAATGTAAGCATTGTACCATTCTTCTGTTTACCAAGCCACTTTGAAGATGGAACAGACATTGGTTGCCGCTGTGTCGTCCTTTCCAACCCTGCCATTAAGGAGTTGTTTAAGTTAAAAACAAATACTTCCCATTCTGTTTCTCTAACTGCCATTTGTTGATTATGCCTTTTTGCTGACTCTTGGGGTGTTCAAGGGTCCAAGTGTCCAACTGAGAAGTCACCACTATTAGACACTACATTATAATTGTCAATGATCAAATCAAATAATGTTTACTTAAAGGACAGTTTCCTGTATTCTCATCAAGTAGAATAATGCATAAGGGGATCTCTGCTCCCTCGTGACTGGTTAACCCCAGGCACAAAGGTTCAGAGCTTACATTATGAACGGGAAACGACATATGGATTTTTCCATCACATCATGTGTGGAGCAGAGCCGTTCTCAGCATTCCTGAGACCTGTGCCAGTGTATAAGAAATCCTTGCTCTTGCCAATGCATTGGACTTCTCCTTGCGGAGAGACGCAGGGCGATCTCCCATCTGAGGCCTCGGATTATTGTGAGGCCGGATCCGGATTTCAAGACGGATGCCATATGAGCCGTTTTATAATTTGCAAACAATACATTGCTTAAGTATACATACATTAGCTGTTCAACTTACTGTGTCAGACTAATCGTTGCTTGTTATTGTCAAAATAGTGTTGCGCTCAGCTCATCATGCCCTCATTTTCTTTTAGTGTCCTCAACTAGGCCGGGTAAGTTGAGTCTTGGGAGGAGGGGGTCGGGAAGCAGTATTAAACACTGTCAATGTTACATATTGTACCTTGAAGCCTGGTTTATACTCCACAGCCTGGTTAAATATTTTGTGGTACAAAATATGGCTCAAGCTAAACTCAATTAGACATATACGTCCTATCCACATGCTTGCTTCCATGATTCACAGTATTGGATACATGGGCTATAGGAAGTTAATCGCTAATGTCTTGCAGAGGCAGACCCCAGACTGGTGGAGTCCCTGTCCCAGATGCTATCCATGGGCTTCAGCGACGAGGGAGGCTGGCTGACCCACCTCCTGCAGACCAAGGCCTGTGACATCGGAGCCGCGCTGGACACCATCCACTACTCCAAGCCCCCCAAGAAGTAGTCATGGCAACCACCTTCAAGAATTTAGCAAGAGCATCCCTTTAACTGTTTATTTTCTTTCTGTGTCGACTACTCCAGGCTGATGTCCATTTGGCCGAGAGATTTTTCATATTGGACATGTTTATAAAATGAGCTCACTGTTGTTCATCAAAATGTGATGGACTAATATGGTTTTCAAATATTTGGTGTTGATTAATTCGAAATGAATGACATTTATTTATAATATTAACAAGACAGTCGTTAATAAAAAGGTTAAATTAGGACTAGGATATGAACTCCATTAATATTCACCTGTGAATTAAAAGTTGAATAGACATTTGCTACGTACGCTATTGGAATAAGTGCACTTCTGTTTGAAAGATATCTATTCTCATGCTATACTTTGTTAACCAGTATATAAACAATAAAACTCTTGCAAATGAATTCAAAAGATATATATTTTCTTTAATTTTCATTGCTCGACATTTCTTTACTTCCAAAACAATGAATTGATAGCTTTTCTTTTTAAAACATGTCAAAGTCGTCGCCGGTATTGAACAGGGAGATGAAGGGAAGGGAGGGGCGTGGTTTGAGATGAGGGGTCAGGGTCTGTGAAGATACTGCCTTGGGGAGCTCTGATGGGTGGCCTGATTCTATCATGCTACCAACACAGGGAGTGGCTGAAGATTCCAACATATCAAGAGGCTTTCTCTCCATGTTTGCCAGATGGCTGTCTTCTTCATCTTCCTCCTCTTTCTCCTGCTGATGAGGAACTGGGAGAAACTGGGCCCATTTTGAGATAGGGGCAGCTGCAGAAGACATGAATGAACAGGGTTTGTTGCTCAGACGAAATCTGTCAGAGCCAGAGTTGCTGACATCAGGCTTGGTTTGGTTCACTTCTGGGTTGATGGTTCCTCTGGTAAAACCTGGATTAGCCTGGTTGTTTCTGTTGCTGGTAAAATCCTGCCTGGTTTGGTTGGAGCATGTATTGATGGAGATGTGTGTATGCTGTACAGTGGAGGGCTTGCTGATGGGCATTGCTGGTAGCTGATGGAGCTGAAAAATATACATTTTGTGAGAGATTGTAGATAACAATTTGTTGGCATAATGACAACAGAACAATCTCTCAATGACAGAAATAACCATCTTAATGTTTTTGATAAAATCTCTCAATGACATAACGATCTTAATGACAGAACCAACTTTTAATGACAAAAGTTACCATTTTAACAATAACTACCTCTAAACGACAGAACTTAAGATAGAACTAATCGAAAGCAGCGATTCTCAAACTTTTTATACCGCATACCACCACAGACTTATTTGTCTCCCGAAGTACCACCATTATGACAGATGTTATAAAATATAACATACAGTAGCGTAGGCCTGTGTCCCTATTCAGCTACGCACATCTCATGCAGGAGGCACCTTTATTTTTAAAAATAATATTATTTATTGTTAGTTGTTGTCAGCTGTACAAAGTGGTAGCACTAGAACAGAGACACGGAGACACATACTGTGGCAACCCGGCCCGGGCCAATTAAGGACATGGAGAACACCTGTGGAACTCATTCGGGGCTCTCCCAGCCATGTGGCTCCTTACGGAGAGAGTGGTCCTCGTGGGTGACGGGATTCCACGACGGATGGGACCGTTGATTCCTCCCAGGTTTTTACGTTATTTTGTGTTTTGAGAGACTTTGTATTATGTTTTGGATTAAACATGCCTTTTCTGTCTTTTCCCCTCAAAGTTGTGTCCTGTTTGGGAGGAGGTGGTTCGCTCACCGTAGCGGGTTGCCACATATGGTGGAGAATGCAGGCAACTTGACCGAGCTACCGGCCATTTTGGGATGGAACACCAACCTCAAGCAACCCCCAAACCAGACCATGACATAGCCGGAGACGACGCAGCCCGAGACGAGGCCACGGGAGACGAGGCCGCGGGAGGCGAGGCTGCGGGAGACGACCCTCAAAACTTTGTATTATGTTTTGGATTAAACATGCCTTTTTTGGCTTTTCCCCACAAAGTTGTGTTCTGTTTGGGAGGAGGTGGTTCGCTCACCGTAGCGGGTTGCCACAATACACATACACACACAGCAAGTGAGAACATGATCTCATGGTAAATGTATTTCCCTTCGTACAGTGGCGGCTGGTTATTAAAGTGAGGGAGGAAGGACTGCGTGCTTGGTTGCCATTGGCCTGCCTGCATTGTTAGTGGCACGTATGATGGCCTAATTATGCAAGTTTCAGGGTGTTTTGGAGAACTACAAAATAGCAGGAAGGGATAATGTGAATTGATACAAATCCACCAGTGGCAGCATTGTACTTTGAAAGCTGGTGGGCAGCATGTCTTGTACTACAAGGGCAGAGAGGGAAAGGTTGCAAAGCCAATTAGTCAAATCATGCCTACTCTTGATTTGTAAAATTAAATAAAAAAAATCTCGGCCTATTTTTGCCCTCAATGACTGAAGCTATTGGTTGTAATTTGGCTATGTTTATTTTCAGCTACAATTGTTAAAAGAAAAATGAAGACACAAGACCAAAAGTGAAAATGCATCATTTAAAATGCATCATGCTCTGAATTATTCACCAACATCCTTTCCACAATATCAAACAGAACGGTCAGAGTAACAAACAATTAAAAGAACAAGAACATTATTTCACAACTATTTGCATGGGCTGTAAGCCTAACATTGTTTGAGGCAAATGTGGATGTTAATGGATGTTTCAGAATGTTGTTCATGGTGTTAAGCCAATTAAGACTGAGGGACTTCATTTATAGATCAAGTCAATGCTCCGCAGCCCGGCCGCAGGCTCCGCAGCGGGCTTCAGAAACGCTAATATAAGCGAACAAAGCCGCACTACCGCGTGGCATACGACTGAGGGGGTTCGTTGGTTCTCGTAGCATAGACTTGAGGGGATAACCCCTCCCTCCAGGCTGCTCCACAGCAAGGGCTCCTGCTTATTGGTTCATAGCGCAGCCATGCGCTATGAACAGATGTAGGCGGGATCCAGTTCCCTTAGCTAGTCACACCCACTCAGAGGAGGACTTTCCTACTCTCCCATTGAACCCCATGTTATTCACCGGCAGCCAACACTTTCGGTGAAATTAATGGGAGTCAATGGAGGCTGAGGGAGGAACGTCCTTCCTGAAGTAATTGTCAATAGACGATAGGAGGTGCTAATGTCCCTTTATTGAGGGAAACAAACATTACATATACAAAGGCATTAAAGTATAGTCATATTAATTCATTAGTAGTCTGGGCAATCTACATTTTTTATTCTCAACAATGTTAAGGAGGATCTTCCTCCCCCTCCTCACTGGAGAAGCCTCCACTGCATTCATACTAATTTTGATAGTATTGTTTTTAATCTAATGATTTTGCAGTATGTGTACCATAGTTTGAGAACCACTGATCTAAAGGACAGATCAAAGATAGGAAGATGTTGGCCTAACGACCAAACAATCTCTTGGCTTAATGAAAGAACTTAAATTATATAACTATTCGAAATTATATATTTAACGTAAGGACAGCACTTTTACCTTTCCCCCTCTGCAGTGGTGGTGTATCTCTTCGTTTAACGAGCCTTCGTCCGCTCTGCCTACAGCTCTTTTCCTCTTCCTGTCGGTACAAAACGGAAACAAGGCTCAAGAACACAGCGTGTATGGGAGAGATTTACCATTGGTTTAAAATGACGTATAATCATTATCTTGCCAATACAAATGAAACATGCGTCTCAAAAAGCACCAAGTCAACAAAGGACTACATTCTCAGTGACATCCACGCCTGTTGTTACTTATTCAAACTTTCTGATGCCACTGAGATGAACCTTGTTTACTTAGCTGACTTCAAGGGGATCCCTAAAACTGTAAACCAACTTCGATCTGGTTCAACCCATCCTGACCCCCTGCATTCTTTCCCTCACTTTACTTCTACCAACTTATATGTTAAGGTTAACTGGTTGATGTTAAAGTCAAATATTGTCTGCTTTATGAATGGATTCCACATACACATACGGTGGTATTGTCAATTGGTTAAAGGTATGCTTTATTGTCTGAGTAGAAGTGATTTTAGATTTTTCACTGTGCTCATTCATATCTCATCTCTAGTTTTAACTAATATATGTGGTATAGACATTTGTTTTCTTTGATTCGACTTTGTGTGGGTGACAATTGGATTACAATCAAATAGTACCTCACTGCTTTACATCTGATATAACTGATGTTTAAGATGTCAGTTCCAAGTATCCGTAGAAGGATAAACGTATGTTTTTCAGTTTATGGGGAACAATTTATAGAACCAATGCATAGGGTGTTGTGATTGGTTATTGCATGTAGGAGGAATCCAAACATTTTGGCAACATAACCTGAAGCCTTATCCAAAACAGGAGTTCTTTGCAAACCCACTCAGGTTTGTTATTACTTTTTATAATAAAGGCTTTATCTTTCAAACTTTGGCTTTATCGACATGTGTTGTGTTTATCCACGACACGTGATACATGCTTCATGGACCACTGCCAGCAGCACGTTAGTGTTAACCCAAAATCCAACATTAGACAATGCTTCATTAAAAGGCCATCTTAAAAAGGTTGCCTGAAATTAGATTGACAGTTTCTGTAGATAAACAAATCTATTAAATGCAATGGTTATGATTAGTATATGTTGAACATTAATGTTCAAGTGCTTTTCAGCTGGTTTCAGGCAGAGCTTGATTCTCTCTGGTGGAATGAGGCAAAAAAAGACCTGGCATTCCTGTAGTCATGGAGAGGGCTTGTGCTCAGGTAAACGGTGTCCTCAGGCTCCTCCCTTTCCTGTTGCCCGTTCAGCAGGTATTTGTCCCAAAGGCTCTCCTCTGCCTACAATACACAATAGCCAATCAGTGAACATCAACAATCTAACACAACCCCTAACCCTCCCTCCTTGTGTAACTGACGTATTGACAGATTCAAGCCCCCCCCCCCCCCCCCCAATCCCCCCCCACCCCCCCCCCCCCCCCCCCCCCCCCCCCCCCCCCCCCCCATTAAACTGACATAGCTCTGTGATACTAACCAGCTCAGTGTTGCTCGGTCTCAAATCGTGGCCACTGACCGCCCAAGCTCCATCTCCAAACGATTGTCCAGCCTCCTCGTCCTTTTCCCTGTCATAACGAACCATCAGATCCAGGTTAACAGTCCCTGTGTACCAACAGGGACACGTCACCATGACAACCACTCAAAAGTGTGTCAAGTAAAACTGATTGTTTGAGTTAATGAGTTAAAGTTAAGAGTTTTTTCTGTTGAGCGTGAGGTCAAGTTGTGGTTACCTTAGCGACCAGGTCACATGCTCCTGCTCCAGCTCTCCTCGCTTGGCGTTCAGCTTCTGAACGTGGCGTCGGCAGTCGGCCCCAGTGCCACGCCCAAACTCCTTGGAGAGAGACCGATCCACACAAGGGTCACAGATTCGACATAATTATGCCTAAAATGTAGGAATGATGAGAAAGGAAGAATAGGAAAAGTAGTCTTGCTACTTTATACTTAAAAATGTGCTGTAGGAAAGCTTGAGCAATTTGAGCGTAATATGTTGAAATGGCATAGTCAACCTCCGTCAGCTATTAGTGTAGTGGTAGGTATTTTTCAGCATGTGAACCCATTTCTGTCTCTGAAAATATATGCGACCCAAATAACTTTTGTGCATTTGCTACCACGGCTTCCATTGCTATGATTCATTAGACAGTCAGTTCGTATACAGTACGTTTATAAGACCTAAAATGCTTTATCAGGTGGGAACCACTGTTTAAGTGCAATCCTGTGTGAGAAGATCTGTTTCCAGTTGATAGTGCCTGCCTCTTTAGAGTCAATTTAGATGTTAGGCTGCTCCGGATTATCATTCCCCTGATTGGTTTGGGCAATCCATGTTGCCTGTCAATCAAGTGTGTTAATCCCTGCGATTAAACGCCTGGATTGTAGCCTACGGTGTCATTTTCTCAGTGGCGAAATGTTGTTCTCTTCGGCTCTCTCTCTTTACAATTTATATCTTACCTACAGCACTCACACACATTGAGAGACGCAGCTATATGAACGAGATTACGTATTAGAAAAATGGTTAATCCAATGGAATTACGTATATAATTAAGTATAACATTTAAAGTGACTTCCCCCAAACATGCAAGATAAATAAAAAAGGCCTACCTTAAAAACGGACTGCTTCTCTCCGCACATTTTACAGCTCCATTTCTTTGCCTTTTTCACCTGTGACAAGTGAGTCTCAGATTAACGAGTCTCAGCAAAAGCCCGCTTGTCGCAATTTAAGAGATCTTCAGTAACGTCAGAGATTGAACGCTTCAGATTTATTGAAAGTGTTGCTCATGCTCATACATGACAAACGTGGATTTTTGGCACACCGATACAAATAGGGTGACCCAAGCTGTCCGTAGAGATGCAATATAAAAATTTGTCGTCATTAAATACATATATATCTTTTGAGGGCACTCCATAGTCCTCCACCTAGGACTATGGACACCAGCTATCCAACAAGCACTAACGATAATGCAAATGATGCAGTTGATGGCTTAAAAGACTGCTGTCAAGTTACCTGCTGTACTTGGTAGGTTTGGCAAGAATAGCATCTCAAGACATGGAATTGTTGTGCCATTGTTAATATGAGATAGTTAGTTAACCCACTAGAGCTGAGATCTTGGGTTTTTCCCCGGTAAAGTTTGAAGCATGGATGAAGTAAATGTCGCTAGACGCGGTCCAGAAATTGTCCACAGCGCCCTCTTAAGAATCGGCGGGGATCTGTTGCTATGTGAGTGGGAGCCGTTATTAACCGAGCGCCTCACCTGGGGCCGTATTCACAAAGGATCTTAGGGCTAAAAGTAGGTCCTAACTGGCGAATTTAGGAGTAACTCCTAAAAATAATGGGCGTGTCACTCTTAGTTCACTCTCTGTGATTTATCCTTAGTAAGAGTAGGTCTCAGCGGCTTTGTGAATAACTTTTAAGAAAAAACTCCTACGTAAAATGTTTTAGCGCGAGTTAGGAGCACTCCTAGCGGTAAGATAAAATGCTTTGTGAATACGGCCCCTGGTGCATAGACCCTGGTCAGTTCTTAGATATTTAGTCTTTTGTAGTTTGTGATTGGTGTTTTTTTATACAACTTTATTCCTATTATTTTAAATCGGTTTTTATTTACAATTGTCGCTTACATATGATCTTACTTCTTTTCTTGTGTGTTTATGAAGATCATATGATGCAAACGTGCATCTGTGCTCAACTCCCTTGGATAAACAAGAGTAATAATAATATTTATCAGTAGCCTACAGTCCTACCGCAGGGAAGTGAAACCAGACCTCTGAAACCTCATGCAAATATCAACATTTTTCAGATCCTGTAGAGTTGATCAGTGTTAGCAGAATAGGAAATACTTCAAACTGTGTGTAATGAAAATATATAGCCTACTTAAGTAATTTAACTGGACATGCATTTATTAAATTAGCAAAGTGTTCATCAATTACGAGATGAAAGGTGTAGTGAGTAGGGGTTAAACTCGCAAGCAAAACGTACTGGATTAGGTCCCGAAGGACTGCTCAAGTTTTTGCTATTTCCACCTGGGTAGCCTAAGTGAGCCTCAGATTAACGAGTCTCACAAGAGAGACTGGATATCGAGACGAGCATCAGATTAAACATGCTAGCCAACAAGCACTAATGATTACGGTAATGCAGTAGACAAGGTTTTAACTTTTTACAATATTTAAGATTTAATTGAAGGGCCCTTGTATCATTTTTGGAAATACAGAGCTATTTTAGTATTTATTTGCATTTGCAAAAAAAAGTGCACCTGTTCTCACTGCTCAGTTAACTACCCTTGGATAAACAATGGTGAAATAATAACATTGGTATGATCTTTCAGTAGCATACAGTCAGTGGTCTTTCCCCAGTGAAGTTAAACACCTCTTCAAACCTCTGAAACCTCCTACAGTCACCATTCACGAGGTCCTGTTGAGTTGATCACTGTTAGCAGAAGAGGACATTCTGTGGGAAAACTGTGAGTATAACAATCGAAATCAACTTCCATAATTTTACTACTTTCATCCTTTTCCAGGCGAAGAGTGTAGGGACTAGGAGTTCAACCCCTAAGGAAAACGACTGGGTTCAATCCCCAAGGTCGACAGCTGTAGGCAGCCTAGAGAAAAATGCTGATACGTGAATAAAGTATCTGAATTCATTGCAATTCACAAGTGCAATGAATGGATAGTTAACAAATAAAAAGCAATAATAATAATGAATATTATTATAATTATAATAATGTTAACAATATTGATTAAGCTTTTTATTCATTAATCATTTATGTGTTTGTAGTGTGTATTGGACTTGTTACCATTCCACTCTGCTCCACATCTACTACCAAACGGACCTGGCAGTGATCACTTTGAAGAAGACCATGTCGCTAGTGGGATGTTGCATTCTACAAAATGTAGCTGTCTTTCTTTTTTCCATGCTTTATCTTAATCCTTCACTTTCTTACTTGCTAAAAAACTGCACCATACCTTTCTCTGAGAATATGTCTAACTCGGCTTGTATTAACATTGACTGTTCTCAAAGAAAACTGTTAGTGGTACCAGATGGCATTCCCAGAGGTGTGACACGGTTATCCATTTATCTTAATCAAATCCAAGCAATTCACAAGAATGACTTCCGGTATTTGTCAAACCTTACAGTGTTAAACCTAGCCATGAATCAAATTGCTCATATTGAAGATGGATCTTTTATTGATTTGCTAGAGCTAAGGGAACTTAACATAGCTATGAACAAACTGACCAAACTCTCAAACAACCCCTTTGAAGGACTGTGGAAGCTCACAGTGCTGGACCTTAGTAGGAACAGAATCAGAGTCATTCCCCCCTCTGCATTTGGGTCAATGTCCAGCTTGCATTGGGTGAATTTAGATCAAAACCTGCTAACAGAAATGACTGACATTCAGTACATACTACCACTACCACACATTGATTATATCAGTATTAGTGATAACCCCTTCAGCTCTTTTGAGACTAAACATTTGCCCCTGAACATGTCCTCGAGTCTCAGAGGTTTCGAATTGTCTTCAATAGTGTTAACAATCTTCAGCATCACAACACCTGTCTTTCCCCATCTTGAGAAGTTAAGCTTTAATGGCCTTTGCCCAAATCCTGTTATGGAGGTGGACATACCCGAGCCTCGTTTCTTCAGGACTGTAACTCATCTTCAATCTTCAACTCATTGCATCTCTTTCAAAGACATGAGGAAGCTCCTAGAGAGTCTGGTCTCACTGACGCATCTTGAGCTTTTACACACTGAGAAATGGATCAACAGAGGTCTCTTAAAGACAGCCTGCAGCATCCCCTCTCTGAGGTCACTGGACCTCCATTATAACTCGGTTGTCAACATTGACCCGAAGCTGGCCAACTGTTCACAGATAACCAAGTTGGACCTATTCTCCAATCGCATCTCCAATCTCTCCAGTCATTCAATACAATCAATGAAGCAATTGAGATACTTGGATTTGGCAGGTAACTCTCTCTCCAGCGTGCCTCATGACCTTATCAGTCTCTCGTCTCTTGAAATCCTATATCTGTCAGCCAACCACATTGCTGAGGTAGGCTGCTTAGATTTCTTCAATTTAACAAGACTCAAAGAACTATATCTCGCATACAACTACATTGATAAACTAGATGGTTGTGTGTTTCAATATCAAAAGGATCTAAAGGTTTTGGATTTAAGCAATAACTTGTTGTTGGAATTGGACGATACTTTTAAGATCGGTCTAAAGAATCTAGAGTTCTTAGATTTGAGTACAAATCGAATTAAGCATTTTGGAACGGGAGATTTTATAAGTTTGGAATCGCTCAGTTGTTTAAAATTAAATATAATTGAAGATGTACACAGTAAGGATTTTGAACGATTGTACACTCCTAGTCTGTCTTTTTTACTACAGATGGACAATATTTTTAGCGGACTGCAGTTGTTAAGAAATCTCACTGTATATCTGAATATCCCAGAAGGCTACAAAGGGGTTGATCTAAACTCTTACCAAAACTTGATAAATTTACCTTCTTTGAGGTATCTGGACATAATATGTAGAGGTATGCATTGTTCAAAGCCTTTTCATGTTCCTATACATTTTCTTAAAACAATGAAGAATCTAGAGCACCTCACAGCTGAGAATTTCCAACTTGTGGAGCCAGATAAAGACACGTTTATATACACACCAAAGCTTAAGAGTCTCGCCATAACAGAAAGCAGCCTTTCAGACCTAAATCCTGAGCTATTTCAGCCAATCTCAAATCTAGAGGTTCTGGATCTTTCACGGAATACCCTCAAGAATTTAGATTTCCTTGCCCAAGCGAACCTGACTAGCCTCCGGTGTTTGAAACTCTGTGAGAACGACTTAACTGTTATTGATCACAATATCTTCCAGTTCCTCCCAGCCCTAACATATCTAGATCTTTCTGTTAACCCTCTGACCTGTGACTGCTCTAACTCTGGCTTCCTGCTGTGGGCGCTGAGCAGCGATCAAACGCAGATCGTTAATGTCGACCAGTACGTGTGCACGTACCCCCTTAGCGAAAGGGGAACCATGTTCGTGGACATTGACGTGCAATCCTGCTGGATGGACGCCAGCTTCCTCTGCTACATTTCCGCCACCAGCCTGGTTCTGCTCACTCTGCTCACTGCCTTCGGCTACCACTTCCTGCACTGGCGTCTGGTCTATGCCTACTACCGCCTCATGGCCTTGCTCTATGACATGAGAGAGAGGAAGAGAAACAATCCGTATTGCTACGACGCTTTCATATCATACAACATCCAGGATGAGGCCTGGGTCCACAGGGAAATGCTTCCTGCTCTGGAGGACGAGCGAGGCTGGAGACTCTGCCTGCACCACCGAGACTTCCAGCCAGGTAGGGCTGGCTGCCTGAATTGACCAGATCTTTACATGTGCTGTCTGCCTTCTGTTATTTGCCAGGTACATGCAAGTCATGACATGCATCAGGTCATGTGACGAATACCAACTTCAAGAAATTGAGTTAAGAAATATAAGCATAGTATAAATATATAATAACCTCCTTTAATTGTTAACTAATTATAAAGTGATTTTAATTAGTTCAAATACGAAAATACTTTGGCCAAATGTATCTGGATACAAATGACATCTATTTTCTTTCAATCTGATCAAATACAACGGACGGAGTAGCCCATGGTAATTGAAACACTTATTTCAAATGCATGTCATTGACATAATGCCTTCTGTTGTGGCCTCCATAGGTACGTCCATCATGGAGAACATTACGGAGGCTATCTATGGCAGTAGGAAGACCATCTGTGTGATCAGCAGACACTACCTGGAGAGCGAGTGGTGCTCCAGGGAGATCCAGATGGCCAGGTGAGACCAGCAACTGTACCGTCTTACTTTGGATTGGTTCAGATGTTCTCAATCTCTTCCACGTTCCATATGCATAGTGGCAGCTTCTCTCCCTTCACGTAATGACTCTCTGTCCTGTCCGAGTGGCCGCTTGGATGCTGTTTAAAGACCTTGTGGTGATGTGTCCCGTCTCCAGCTACCGTCTGCTGGATGAGAAGAAAGATGTGTTGATCCTGCTCTTCCTGGAAGAGCTGCCAGAGAAGCAGCTGTCTCCTTACTACCGCATGAGGAAGCTGGTGAGGAGGAGCACCTACCTGAGCTGGCCCCAGGCCGCCCGCCACCCTGGACTCTTCTGGCAGAACGTCCACAGAGCTCTGGAGAGCGGAGACAGCCATGATGACAACACACACTTCCTGTCTGGGCCGGCCCTATAGCCTGTTGGAGTAACAGTCTGCTCTCACTTGCTGCCTTGGAGTGGGACTTACCTTTAGTTTTTCTTGTCATAGAGTAAAGTAAGATAGGAGTTTAGTTGACCTTTAAATATTTTTGCCCTGTATTGTGTGAGTAACTTTCGTACCTGTTTTTATTAAAGCTATAATCAAATGATGCTACCAGGTTGAAGCTGAAGCCAAATAAAACAGTGACAGGATCAGTCACTTGATATGTATGCAGATGTTTGTTTGGTGTTCACTTTGTCTAGCTTGATCAAACAGGCATAACAATTCCACAACTTTCTTTTAAAATTAGTCAAATTGGACCAATATAGTAGTTTTTTTAATTGTTCAAGCCTTGGTTCAAGCCTTGGTTACTACATTATTATATTATTTGTAGGGCTGTCAGTTAAACGCGTTATTAACGGAGTTCACGCAATCCAATTTAACGGCGTTAATTTTTTATCGCGCGATTAACGCAAATTCATATATATATATATATATTTTTTCTTTGGCTCAAAACAAAGAAGGAGTAGCCTGACTGCTATGTTCAAGGCAGTATGTTTGTAGGTTCATCGTTTAATTGCACTATAGGCTTTTTTTTGTATCTTCCTGTTTTGATCAGTATATGCCAATGTTGTTATCAATAAAAAAACATTTGCACAAGGCAAGCCGATGGACTCCATGTTGATAAGAGCATTAAAATGAGAACAATTAATGGGGCAAAGAAATCAAGGGATATTTAGCATAGAAAAAAGATTTGCGATTAATCGCGATCAATCGTGAGTTAACTATGACAATAATGCGATTAAATATTTTAATCGCTTGACAGCCCTAATTATTTGTTAAGTAGTTAATTACAACGAACAATACATCACTAAAATGGGGAGGCCCAGAAGGGTCAGCACGCCCCCTTCTGGCAGCTATGTATGTTCAGTGAGAAGGAAGAAAAACAGGATGTTTTCTTTTACATGGTGGTAAAGACGCTCCACTACCTTCATTATTTCCCGCCTGTTCCATTGAACCAAGAAAGCCGACTCCTTCACGAAGGGGGAATAAACCCCCTCGGTTTTACACAGGCAAGACAGTGAAATTGTAACATCTGCCAAGCAGCGACCGTACCTGCTTGGCAGTGTAAAAATGCCTTCTGTTTCATCATGTGGGTTAGGGGTTAGGTTCTTTCACAAATTAATCCTGTTTCCCTACAGAAGGATCACAGCAACCAGAGCCCCTACCGTCTGTCAGGGATGGTCTCTCCCCTCGGGGAGAGCATCGACACCTGTAACTAAGCTTTTATAGTAAATAATGTAAATCTGTACCTGACACATGCGTTAAACACCAGACCCGTCCCACGCTGGGGGACAGTAAGGTAATGGACGTCTTGTGTCCCCCAGGTCACTACGTCAGAGACATTGCTGGAGAGGACGGCGCCGGATGGTTCACTCTCAACGACGCCCGAGTTACGTCCTCAGGTGATACTTTAAACGTTACTCTTTACAACAGCCACTGCATGTTTTTAAACTCGAAGTCTGTTTTACTAGCTGCACTTACTGAAAGATTGACTCCTGCTTGTCTTAGTCCATCAGTGGAGCAGGCGAGGGAGACCATGTCCCACTGGCTCAGAACCAGGAGCCATCGGGAGCTGAGAGACTGAGACCTGTGAGGACCAGGAGAGCATCTTATTGGTGGAGCCTCTACAGCCCGCTCTAAGGGCCATGCCCTGACGCCCCCCTCTACAGCCCCCTCTAGGGGCCCTCAGCCACCCTCTAGGGGCCACACCCTGCGGCCCCCCTCTACAGCCCCTCTAGGGGCCCTCAGCCCCCCTCTACAGCACCTCTAGGGGCCACAACCTGCGGCCCCCCTCTACAGCCCCTCTAGGGGGCCTGAGCCCCCCTCTGTCGACGCTAAGACTGATCATAATGAGGATCACATTATTATTGTTTGGTATAATAATAATAATAATAATAATAATAATAATAATAATAATAAGTGCATGCAGCAATGTGGGTGTCAAGCATAATGGGACTCGATAAGCTAATTCTGCCGGACGGACGTAGCGGCTGGGTGGCTACATGACGACCGTCTCGTAATCGTAACCTAATTCTGCCGGATGGACGTAATCGGCTGGGTGGCTACATGACGACCGTCTCAGTAATCGTAACCTAATTCTGCCGGACGGACGTAATCGGCTGGGTGGCTACATGACGACCGTCTCGGTAATCGGTAACCTAATTCTGACGGACGGACGCAATCGGCTGGTTGGCTACATGACGACCTTCTCGGTAATCTGTAAACTAATTCTGCCGGATGGAGGTAATCGGCTAGGTGGCTACATTATGACCGTCTCGGTAATCGGTAATAATGACGGCAGGTGGTATGTAGTACAGCAGTGGTTTTCAAACTGTGGGGCGCGCCAGAGTTCTTCAGGGGGGGCGCAACGTGAGAAAAAAATAAACCCGAAGAAAAACCTGAAGTCGATGATTCAAATCATCAATCGTACTTCAACTGTAGAAAGTAACCTAACTAAATCAATTTTCAACCGTTTATCTTCGGTGCAAACCATTTAACAAATCTACACACTTGTATCTTCAATAATATCCAAACAGAATTTCGATATCATTTAAAATTTCTTCAAAACCACCGTTTTAGTTTCATACCGCTTCGTTTTCAGCTGTTTTCATTGAAGACGTCTGCCCATTCTGATACACCTACTTCTAGACATCGTAACTCATTCATTTTTCACTGTTTACCATCGTTCAAACCATTGAACAAATCTACACACTTGTATCTTCAATACTATCCAAACGGAATTTTGATAGCATTTATACTTTTTTCAGAATCACAGTTTTAGTTTCAAACCGGCTAATAATTTAGGTCACCATAGCAACGCCGGTAAACAAACCCCGCCGAATAGTCGAATCTCTGGACTGAAAAAGCAGATCTGATTCGACTCAGAAAATTCAGAGTCGGGGACCCTGAAGGAATCTGTGTAAACTGGCAGTTAACACAGATTAAGATGTTCAAATGTATTTAAAAAAGGTTAAGCTAAATATGCTCAGATAAAGTTGTTAAGAAATGTGTTTAAAAACGCACAAAGATGTTGTAATGTTTCAGAAATATGTTTAAAATGTTTAAAAAATATGTTTCAAAAATATGTTTCAAATGTTTCAAAAATATGTTTCAAATGTTTTAAAATTATGATCAGTGATGTTTAAAATGTGTAAAATAATTAAGATAGCTTCAAAACACAGGTCTTTAGAAAAAAAAAAATTGGGGGGGGGGGGGGGGGCTCAGCTGAATTTTTTTCTCTGAGGGGGGGCTCACTCTCTCACACTTTGAAAACCCCTGTAGTACAGCATTATGCGAGTATGCCTAAATGTAGACAAAATGGGAAAATGACCCTACCTAGTGGTAAGGGCGCATGACGAACGTCTCGGTAATCGGTAAACTAATTCTGCCGGACGGACGTAATCGGCTGGGTGGCTACATGACGACCGTCTCGGTAATCGGTAAAGTAATTCTGCCGGACAGACGTAATCGGCTGGGTGGCTACATGATGACCGTATCGGTAATCGGACTGACATAATCTGCTAGGTGGCTACATGACGACCGTATCGGTAATCGGACGGACGTAATCCGATCGGTGGCTACATGACGACCGTATCGGTGATCGGACGGACGTAATCAGCTAGGTGGCTTCATGACGACCGTCTCGGTATTCGGTAATAACGACGGCTGGTGGAATGGGTGGCTACATGATGACCGTCTCGGTAATCGGAAATAACGACGGCTGGTGGAATGAACCACAGTATTATGCGAGAACACTGCAATGTTTACCAAGTGGAAAAATGACCCTACCTAGAGGTAAGGGCGCATTATCGTCTGCCCGACAGAACAAATGACACAAATACATAGGGGTATTCAGAACAATATCCAGATCTTTACTAATCCAGTAAGAATTGCAGTTTATATTGTAAGTGGGCGGAATGGTAAACAAAGTCATTGTTGTTTGACGTCCCCCTGAGGTCAAAGAGGTCACCAAATTGTTTGGCTGTCCCCAGAATGATGTCATGAGTCCATGTAGCAAGTTTGGCTATGATATGTTAAAGAGTTGCTGAGAACAGGTTTACTTCCCGTTAGGCGGCTTTGCGTCAAGTTTGATTGGCTGTTGAATTAGAAATGCTGTTAGGCAGATTTGTTCAGCTTGGTCTGAAGATCATACTGGGCAAGTTTCATGATGATTGGACATAATTTGTGGCCTGTGGATATGTAATGTCGATATTGACAACTTTCAACATGGCAGCCAGGCTTTGCCGTAAAGTTTGATTGGCTGTCACGGCCAAACGGTTTCGAATTTGAGAAAGCTTTTTACGCTATAATGCAAAAATCTCGACAAATAATGACCAGTAGTAAATAAAAGCCCACCGTTGGCAAGTACTACAGCAATCAGAATGAGAATATGTGTTTTTATTGATTATTGGTGATTTCTTCCGATACTGTCGTCATGTAGCCACCTATCCGATTACGTCCGTCCGATTACCGATACAGTCGTCATTGCATTATAAGACATTCTCTCATTCTGATTGCTGTAGTACTTGCCAATGGTGGGCTTTTACCTACTACGGGTCATTATTTGTTGACAATTTGCATAGTGAAACAGGATGAAATTAATAGCTAAAATATTCACCAAAAATCAATAAAACTACATTTTTTCATTCCGATTGCTGTAGTACTTGCCAATGGTGGGCTTTTACCTACTACGGGTAATTATTTGTTCATATTTTACATAATAGTGAAACAGGATGCAATTAATAGTTTAAAATATTCACCAAAAATCAATAAAACTATATTTTCTCATTGTGATTGCTGTAGTACTTGCCAATGGTGGGCTTCTACCTACTACGGGTCATTATTTGTTGACATTTTGCATAATAGTGAAAAACAATGCAATTAATAGTTTAAAATATTCACTAAAAATCAATTGTAATACTTTTTCTCATTCCGATTGCTGTAGTACTTGCCAATGGTGGGCTTTTACCTACTACGGGTCGTGGATGGACCTACTAATGGAAATACATTCTCATTCTGATTGCTGTATATTTGGTGAATATTTCAAACTAGTAATTCCATCCTCATTTGCTATAATGCAAAATGTCAAGCCCAATAATGACCGCATTTGTATGGCTGGGGGTGGGGGGGGGGTATAAAGCCGCACCATTAGCAGAGTTCTATACAGGCAATTCAGAATGAAAAAAATTTAGTTTTAGTTGATTTTGGTGAAAATTGTAGGCATTAATTTCATCCTGTTAGCACTATTATGGCAAAAATGTCAACATATGACCTAGTAGTAGGTAAAAGCCTGCACATTGGCAGTAGCTACAGGGCAATCAGAATGAAGATTAGTTTTAATGATTTTTGTTGAATATTTAGCTATTAATTTGCATCCTGTTTCACTATTATGCAAATGTCAACAATAATGACGACCGGCTAGTAAGTAAGGCGCAGCCGCTACCATTAGCCATTACTAGCAGGGCAATCAGAATGAGAAAATGTAGTTTTATCGATTTTTGATGAATATTTTAAGCTATTAATTTCATCCTGTTTCACTATTATGCAAAATGTCAACAAATAATGACCTGTAGTAGGTAAAAGCC
Source organism: Gadus chalcogrammus (assembly GCF_026213295.1). Taxonomy (NCBI): domain Eukaryota; kingdom Metazoa; phylum Chordata; class Actinopteri; order Gadiformes; family Gadidae; genus Gadus; species Gadus chalcogrammus. The sequence continues at coordinate 9,372,430 of NC_079421.1, read as the reverse complement.
CACCATTGGCCATTACTACAGCAATCAGAATGAGAAAATGTATTTCCATTGATTGTTGGTGAATATTTTAAGCTATTAATTTCATCCTCATTCGCTATAATGCAAAATGTCAACAAAAAATTACCCGTTGTAGGTGAAAGCCCACCATTGGCAACAGCAATCAGAATGAAAAAATGTATTTCTATTGATTTTTGGTGAATATTTCAAACTATTAATTGCATTCTCATTCGCTATAATGCAAAATGTCAATAAATAATGACCCGTAGTAAATAAAAGCCCACCATTGGCAATACTACAGCAATCAGAATGAGAAAATATGTTTCAAGTTATTTGTGGTGATTTCTTTCCTGAAACAATTCCATGGTAACGTTTATGCCACCAGTCTGTGGGGTGTAATTTGTAGACGGTCCCTAAAACAGTTAGCAGCCAGGACGTTGATTTAAGAGCTTTCCTCGCACAGATATCGATAGGGGCAACATGTCATTGTGATTTTTGTTGATACGGTGTCCTATGCTGTCCTCAACAAACTACACCCGTAATGAAGTGCATTTGTGTTGATTAAGCCGATTGCGGGGTAAATGAAAACCGAATATCCAGCGAATATCGAACCTGCGGCTGATTTTACCCACTGTTCCTTCCCCCCAATTCATTCTCAACCTTGGCTGAGATAACCCCCAATACGAGTCTCGTTGTAGAAATACCAGAGACGAGAGTCCGACGTGTTATGCGCCATAACACCAAAAGCAGAACTGTTATCCAAATAACAAGGAAGTGTACATCACTGGCGTTACAGTCCTGGACCTCTATATCTAAATAATATCATATAAAGCATATATATCTATATCATATAATACATATTATCACGGCCATCACTTGCGTTACAGTGTGTGTATTCACACACACATGTGGCGCTCGCATGGTCGAGTCTCATTGGCGGGCCAACGTCTCTGGGCGGGCCAGGCAGAGTAAGGGGAGGAGCTTATATGCTTGATGACGTCCTAAACACAGACATTCCAAATCAGTGCACTTGAGCCTCCGTTTTTTCAAAGGCGAGCAGAACAGCTAGTGCTCGTTTTACCAAACGCAAGTTTTAGCCACTGGGGGACCATAGGCAGGCTAGGGGAACTCATATTTATTTTAGAAAACCTCATAAAGTGAGATTTACATGTCATGGGACCTTTAAGGGCTGCTGAGATATTGGCTAACTTCCTGTTTGGCAGCTTCGCGGTCGAATTTGATTGGCTGTCGCGGATATTTCCATGATAAATCATTTACTTGCTTTACGGGGAGGTCTGATAGTATCACCAGACATTGAACATTTGTTTGAAATAAACTCATGTGAAGAGAGAGGAGTTAAAACACATCGACATTAATAACAGCGCCCCCTTGAGGTCAAAGCTCACCAAATTCCTTGAGCGTTGGTCATGGGTCTGTGTAAATTTGGTTATGGTATGTCAAAGGGCTGCTGAGAAATTGGCCAAACTTCCTGTAAATTGGCCAAACGGTTTTGAATTTGAAACATCTTTGATATTTTTATATCAAGCATGGCCTGAAGATCATGTGCGCCAAGTTTCGAGATGATTGGACAAAATGTGTGATAGGAGTAGCATTTTTAAGGGTTTTGGACATAAACCAAGATGGCGGAAAATCCATCATGGCGCAAAATGACGTCATAGGGTGCGTTGAACTCGGCTTGGTTCAAGGAATCTAATTATACCTCTGTGAATATTGGATGAATGGGTCGAAAGTTATAAACATGAATGCATGTGCAACTTTGACCTGTTGGTGGCGCCAGAGCTGTTGGGCTAGCGACCTGAAATTTCGCAACTTTTCGCCAAGCCGTTCCATGGGCTGCCATAGACTCCCATGGCAGGTAAATAATAATAGGAATTCATACA
>NC_079421.1:9323100-9370432 GCF_026213295.1 Gadus chalcogrammus | reverse complement strand
TTCTAGCGCTCTGAAAAGCATTTGGAACGCATAAAAACAAGAAATGTTGATTTTTCTGTTCATTTCAGAAAACAAGTCGAAAACACATTGTTGGTCAAAAAGTGATTCTAGCGCTCTGAAAAGCATTTTGCAAGCGTGAAAACCAAAAATTTTGATATCTGTCAATTTCAATGCAAACGTGTTATTAAGCTTACCAAAGGGTTATAGGGCCATACTCCACTATTTGGAAGTGGAATACATTAGTTTTGAGCAAAATCAACAATATAAGGTCAAAGACACATTGTTGGTCAAAAAGTGATTCTAGCGCTCTGAAAAACATTTGGCACGCATAAAAACAAGAAATGTTGATATTTCTGTTCGTTTCAGAAAAACAAGTCAAAAACACATTGTTGGTCAAAAAGTGATTCTAAGCGCTCTTAAAAGAATTTTGCCGGCATAAAAACAAGAAATGTTGGTATCTCTGTCAATTTCAATGCAAACGTGTTACAAAGCTTACCAAAGGGTTATTGGGCCATACTCCACTATTTGGAAGTGGAATATATTAGTTTTGAGCAAAATCAACAATGTAAGGGTCAAAAACACGTTGTTGGTCGAAAAGTGATTCTAGCGCTCTGAAAAGCATTTGGAACGCATAAAAACAAGAAATGTTGATATCTGTCAATTTCAATGCAAACGTGTTATTAAGCTTACCAAAGGGTTATAGGGCCATACTCCACTATTTGGAAGTGGAATACATTAGTTTTGAGTAGAATCAACAATATAAGATTAAAGACACATTGTTGGTCAAAAAGTGATTCTAGCGCTCTGAAAAGAATTGTGCAGGTATAAAAACAAGAAATGTTGGTATCTCTGTCAATTTCAATGCAAACGTGTTACAAGCTTACCAAAGGGTTATTGGGCCATACTCCACTATTTGGAAGTGGAATATATTAGTTTTGAGCAAAATCAACAATGTAAGGTCAAAAACACGTTGTTGGTCGAAAAGTGATTCTAGCGCTCTGAAAAGCATTTTGCAAGCGTAAAAACCAAAAATGTTGATATCTGTCAATTTCAATGCAAACGTGTTACTAAGCTTACCAAAGGGTAATAGGGCCATACTCCACCATTTGGAAGGGGAATACATTAGTTTTGAGCAAAATCAACAATATAAGGTCAAAGACACATTGTTGGTCAAAAAGATGATTCTAGCGCTCTGAAAAGCATTTGGCACGCATAAAAACAAGAAATGCTGATTTTTCTGTTCATTTCAGAAAACGAAGTCGAAAACACATTGTTGGTCAAAAAGTGATTCTAGCGCTCTGAAAAGCATTTTGCATGCGTAAAAACCAAAAATGTTGATATCTGTCATTTCAATGCAAACGTGTGACTAAGCTTACCAAAGGGTAATAGGGCCATACTCCACCATTTGGAAGGGGAATACATTAGTTTTGAGCAAAATCAACAATATAAGGTCAAAGACACATTGTTGGTCAAAAAGTGATTCTAGCGCTCTGAAAAGCATTTGGCACGCATAAAAACAAGAAATGTTGATTTTTCTGTTCATTTCAGAAAACATGTCAAAAACACATTGTTGGTCAAAAAGTGATTCTAGCGCTCTGAAAAGAATTGTGCAGGTATAAAAACAAGAAATGTTGGTATCTCTGTCAATTTCAATGCAAACGTGTTACAAAGCTTACCAAAGGGTTATTGGGCCATACTCCACTATTTGGAAGTGGAATATGTTAGTTTTGAGCAAAATCAACAATGTAAGGTCAAAAACACGTTGTTGGTCGAAAAGTGATTCTAGCGCTCTGAAAAGCATTTGGAACGCATAAAAACAAGAAATGTTGATTTTTCTGTTCATTTCAGAAAACAAGTCGAAAACACATTGTTGGTCAAAAAGTGATTCTAGCGCTCTGAAAAGCATTTTGCAAGCGTAAAAAACAAAAATGTTGATATTTCTGTTCGTTTCAGAAAAACAAGTCAAAAACACGTTGTTGGTCGAAAAGTGATTCTAGCGCTCTGAAAAGCATTTTGCAAGCGTAAAAAACAAAAATGTTGATATCTGTCAATTTCAATGCAAACGTGTTACTAAGCTTACCAAAGGGTAATAGGGCCATACTCCACCATTTGGAAGGGGAATACATTAGTTTTGAGCAAAATCAACAATATAAGGTCAAAGACACATTGTTGGTCAAAAAGTGATTCTAGCGCTCTGAAAAGCATTTTGCATGCGTAAAAACCAAAAATGTTGATATTTGTCATTTTCAATGCAAACGTGTGACTAAGCTTACCAAAGGGTTATGGGGCCATACTCCACTATTTGGTAGTGGAATACATTAGTTTTGAGCAAAATCAACAATATAAGGTTAAAGACACATTGTTGGTAAAAAAGTGATTCTAGCGCACTGAAAAGCATTTGGCACGCATAAAAACAAGAAATGTTGATATCTCTGTTCGTTTCAGAAAAACAAGTCAAAAACACATTGTTGGTCGAAAAGTGATTCTAGCGCTCTGAAAAGCATTTTGCCGGCATAAAAACAATAAATGTTGGTATCTCTGTCAATTTCAATGCAAACATGTTACTAAGCTTACCAAAGGGTAATAGGGCCATACTCCACCATTTGGAAGGGGAATACATTAGTTTTGAGCAAAATCAACAATATAAGGTTAAAGACACATTGTTGGTCAAAAAGTGTTTCTAGCGCTCTGAAAAGCATTTGGCACGCATAAAAACAAGAAATGTTGATTTTTCTGTTCATTTCAGAAAACATGTCGAAAACACATTGTTGGTCAAAAAGTGATTCTAGCGCTCTGAAAAGAATTGTGCAGGTATAAAAACAAGAAATGTTGGTATCTCTGTCAATTTCAATGCAAACGTGTTACAAAGCTTACCAAAGGGTTATTGGGCCATACTCCACTATTTGGAAGTGGAATATGTTAGTTTTGAGCAAAATCAACAATGTAAGGTCAAAAACACGTTGTTGGTCGAAAAGTGATTCTAGCGCTCTGAAAAGCATTTGGAACGCATAAAAACAAGAAATGTTGATTTTTCTGTTCATTTCAGAAAACAAGTCGAAAACACATTGTTGGTCAAAAAGTGATTCTAGCGCTCTGAAAAGCATTTTGCAAGCGTAAAAACCAAAAATGTTGATATCTGTCAATTTCAATGCAAACGTGTTAATAAGCTTACCAAAGGGTTATAGGGCCATACTCCACTATTTGGAAGTGGAATACATTAGTTTTGAGCAAAATCAACAATATAAGGTCAAAGACACATTGTTGGTCAAAAAGTGATTCTAGCGCTCTGAAAAACATTTGGCACGCATAAAAACAAGAAATGTTGATATTTCTGTTTGTTTCAGAAAAACAAGTCAAAAACACATTGTTGGTCAAAAAGTGATTCTAAGCGCTCTGAAAATAATTTTGCCGGCATAAAAATAATAAATGTTGGTATCTCTGTCAATTTCAATGCAAACGTGTTACTAAGCTTACCAAAGGGTTATAGGGCCATACTCCACTATTTGGAAGTGGAATACATTAGTTTTGAGTAGAATCAACAATATAAGATTAAAGACACATTGTTGGTCAAAAAGTGATTCTAGCGCTCTGAAAAGAATTGTGCAGGTATAAAAACAAGAAATGTTGGTATCTCTGTCAATTTCAATGCAAACGTGTTACAAAGCTTACCAAAGGGTTATTGGGCCATACTCCACTATTTGGAAGTGGAATATATTAGTTTTGAGCAAAATCAACAATGTAAGGTCAAAACACGTTGTTGATCGAAAAGTGATTCTAGCGCTCTGAAAAGCATTTTGCAAGCGTAAAAAACAAAAATGTTGATATCTGTCAATTTCAATGCAAACGTGTTACTAAGCTTACCAAAGGGTAATAGGGCCATACTCCACCATTTGGAAGGGGAATACATTAGTTTTGAGCAAAATCAACAATATAAGGTCAAAGACACATTGTTGGTCAAAAAGAGATTCTAGCGCTCTGAAAAGCATTTGGCACGCATAAAAACAAGAAATGTTGATTTTTCTGTTCATTTCAGAAAACGAGTCGAAAACACATTGTTGGTCAAAAAGTGATTCTAGCGCTCTGAAAAGCATTTTGCATGCGTAAAAACCAAAAATGTTGATATCTGTCATTTCAATGCAAACGTGTGACTAAGCTTACCAAAGGGTTATAGGGCCATACTCCACTATTTGGTAGTGGAATACATTAGTTTTGAGCAAAATCAACAATATAAGGTTAAAGACACATTGTTGGTCAAAAAGTGATTCTAGCGCTCTGAAAAGCATTTGGCACGCATAAAAACAAGAAATGTTGATTTTTCTGTTCATTTCAGAAAACATGTCGAAAACACATTGTTGGTCAAAAAGTGATTCTAGCGCTCTGAAAAGAATTGTGCAGGTATAAAAACAAGAAATGTTGGTATCTCTGTCAATTTCAATGCAAACGTGTTACAAAGCTTACCAAAGGGTTATTGGGCCATACTCCACTATTTGGAAGTGGAATATGTTAGTTTTGAGCAAAATCAACAATGTAAGGTCAAATACACGTTGTTGGTCGAAAAGTGATTCTAGCGCTCTGAAAAGCATTTGGAACGCATAAAAACAAGAAATGTTGATTTTTCTGTTCATTTCAGAAAACAAGTCGAAAACACATTGTTGGTCAAAAAGTGATTCTAGCGCTCTGAAAAGCATTTTGCAAGCGTGAAAACCAAAAATTTTGATATCTGTCAATTTCAATGCAAACGTGTTATTAAGCTTACCAAAGGGTTATAGGGCCATACTCCACCATTTGGAAGGGGAATACATTAGTTTTGAGCAAAATCAACAATATAAGGTCAAAAACACGTTGTTGGTCGAAAAGTGATTCTAGCGCTCTGAAAAGCATTTGGAACGCATAAAAACAAGAAATGTTGATTTTTCTGTTCATTTCAGAAAACAAGTCGAAAACACATTGTTGGTCAAAAGTGATTCTAGCGCTCTGAAAAGCATTTTGCAAGCGTGAAAACCAAAAATTTGATATCTGTCAATTTCAATGCAAACGTGTTATTAAGCTTACCAAAGGGTTATAGGGCCATACTCCACTATTTGGAAGTGGAATACATTAGTTTTGAGCAAAATCAACAATATAAGGTCAAAGACACATTGTTGGTCAAAAAGTGATTCTGGCGCTCTGAAAAACATTTGGCACGCATAAAAACAAGAAATGTTGATATTTCTGTTTGTTTCAGAAAAATAAGTCAAAAACACATTGTTGGTCAAAAAGTGATTCTAAGCGCTCTGAAAAGAATTTTGCCGGCATAAAAATAATAAATGTTGGTATCTCTGTCAATTTCAATGCAAACGTGTTACTAAGCTTACCAAAGGGTAATAGGGCCATACTCCACCATTTGGAAGTGATCAAAAAGTGATTCTAACGCTCTGAAAAGCATTTTGCGCTCATAAACAAGAAATGTTGATATCTCTGTCAATTTCAATGCAAACGTGTTACTAAGCTCACCACAGGTTTATAGGGCCATTACTCCACCATTTGGAAGTAGTTTTGAGCAAAATCAACAATGTAAGGTCAAAAACACATTATTGGCCAAAAAGTGATTCTAGCGCTCTGAAAAGCATTTTGCGCTCATAAAAACAAGAAATGTTGATATCTCTGTCAATTTCAATGCAAACGTGTTACTAAGCTCACCACAGGTTTATAGGGCCATTACTCCACCATTTGGAAGTAGTTTTGAGCAAAATCATCAATGTAAGGTCAAAAACACATTGTTGGCCAAAAAGTGATTCTAGCGCTCTGAAAAGCATTTTGCGCTCATAAAAATAAGACATGTTGATATCTGTCAATTTCAATGCAAACGTGTTACTAAGCTCACCACAGGGTTGAAGGGCCAAACTCCACCATTTGGAAGTGATCAAAAAGTGATTCTAACGCTCTGAAAAGCATTTTGCGCTCATAAACAAGAAATGTTGATATCTCTGTCAATTTCAATGCTAACGTGTTACTAAGCTCACCACAGGGTTATAGGGCCATTACTCCACCATTTGGAAGTAGTTTTGAGCAAAATCAACAATGTAAGGTCAAAAACACATTATTGGCCAAAAAGTGATTCTAGCGCTCTGAAAAGCATTTTGCGCTCATAAACAAGAAATGTTGATATCTCTGTCAATTTCAATGCAAACGTGTTACTAAGCTTACCAAAGGGTTGAAGGGCCAAACTCCACCATTTGGAAGTGATCAAAAAGTGATTCTAACGCTCTGAAAAGCATTTTGCGCTCGTAAACAAGAAATGTTGATATCTCTGTCAATTTCAATGCAAACGAGTTACTAAGCTCACCACAGGGTTATAGGGCCATTACTCCACCATTTGGAAGTAGTTTTGAGCAAAATCAACAATGTAAGGTCAAAAACACATTATTGGCCAAAAAGTGATTCTAGCGCTCTGAAAAGCATTTTGCGCTCATAAAAACAAGAAATGTTGATATCTCTGTCAATTTCAATGCAAACGTGTTACTAAGCTCACCGTAGCGTTATAGGGCCAACTCCATCATTTGGAAGTGATCAAAAAGTGATTCTAACGCTCTGAAAAGCATTTTGCGCTCATAAACAAGAAATGTTGATATCTCCGTCAATTTCAATGCAAACGTGTTACTAAGCTCACCACAGGGTTATAGGGCCATTACTCCACCATTTGGAAGTAGTTTTGAGCAAAATCAACAATGTAAGGTCAAAAACACATTATTGGCCAAAAAGTGATTCTAGCGCTCTGAAAAGCATTTTGCGCTCATAAAAACAAGAAATGTTGATATCTCTGTCAATTTCAATGCAAACGTGTTACTACGCTCACCGTAGCGTTATAGGGCCAACTTCACCATTTGGAAGTGATCAAAAAGTGATTCTAACGCTCTGAAAAGCATTTTGCGCTCATAAACAAGAAATGTTGATATCTCTGTCAATTTCAATGCTAACGTGTTACTAAGCTCACCACAGGGTTATAGGGCCATTACTCCACCATTTGGAAGTAGTTTTGAGCAAAATCAACAATGTAAGGTCAAAAACACATTATTGGCCAAAAAGTGATTCTAGCGCTCTGAAAAGCATTTTGCGCTCATAAACAAGAAATGTTGATATCTCTGTCAATTTCAATGCAAACGTGTTACTAAGCTCACCACAGAGTTATAGGGCCATTACTCCACCATTTGGAAGTAGTTTTGAGCAAAATCAACAATGTAAGGTCAAAAACACATTGTTGGCCAAAAAGTGATTCTAGCGCTCTGAAATGCATTTTGCGCTCACAAAAATAAGACATGTTGATATCTCTGTCAATTTCAATGCAAACGTGTTACTAAGCTGACCAAAGGGTTGAAGGGCCAAACTCCACCATTTGGAAGTGATCAAAAAGTGATTCTAACGCTCTGAAAAGCATTTTGCGCTCATAAACAAGAAATGTTGATATCTCTGTCAATTTCAATGCAAACGTGTTACTAAGCTCACCACAGGGTTATAGGGCCATTACTCCACCATTTGGAAGTAGTTTTGAGCAAAATCAACAATGTAAGGTCAAAAACACATTGTTGGCCAAAAAGTGATTCTAGCGCTCTCAAAAGCATTTTGCGCTCACAAAAATAAGACATGTTGATATCTCTGTCAATTTCAATGCCAACGTGTTACTAAGCTGACCAAAGGGTTGAAGGGCCAAACTCCACCATTTGGAAGTGATCAAAAAGTGATTCTAACGCTCTGAAAAGCATTTTGCGCTCATTAACAAGAAATGTTGATAACTCTGTCAATTTCAATGCAAACGTGTTACTAAGCTCACCACAGGGTTATAGGGCCATTACTCCACCATTTGGAAGTAGTTTTGAGCAAAATCAACAATGTATGGTCAAAAACACATTGTTGGCCAAAAAGTGATTCTAGCGCTCTGAAAAGCATTTTGCGCTCATAAAAATAAGACATGTTGATATCTCTGTCAATTTCAATGCATTGGAAGTGATCAAAAAGTGATTCTAACGCTCTGAAAAGCATTTTGCGCTCATAAACAAGAAATGTTGATATCTCTGTCAATTTCAATGCAAACGTGTTACTAAGCTCACCGTAGCGTTATAGGGCCAACTCCACCATTTGGAATTGATCAAAAAGTGATTCTAACGCTCTGAAAAGCATTTTGCGCTCATAATCAAGAAATGTAGATATCTCTGTCAATTTCAATGCAAACGTGTTACTAAGCTCACCACAGGGTTATAGGGACATTACTCCACCATTTGGAAGTAGTTTTGAGCAAAATCAACAATGTAAGGTCAAAAACACATTGTTGGCCAAAAAGTGATTCTAGCGCTCTGAAAAGCATTTTGCGCTCATAAAAATAAGAAATGTTGATTTTTCTGTTCATTTCAGAAAACAAGTCAAAAACACATTGTTGGTCAAAAAGTGATTCTAAGCGCTCTGAAAATAATTTTGCCGGCGTAAAAATAATAAATGTTGGTATCTGTCAATTTCAATGCAAACGTGTTACTAAGCTTACCAAAGGGTAATAGGGCCATACTCCACCATTTGGAAGGGGAATACATTAGTTTTGAGCAAAATCAACAATATAAGGTCAAAGACACATTGTTGGTCAAAAAGTGATTCTAGCGCTCTGAAAAGCATTTGGCACGCATAAAAACAAGAAATGTTGATTTTTCTGTTCATTTCAGAAAACAAGTCGAAAACACATTGTTGGTCAAAAAGTGATTCTAGCGCTCTGAAAAGCATTTTGCAAGCGTAAAAACCAAAAATGTTGATATCTGTCAATTTCAATGCAAACGTGTTATTAAGCTTACCAAAGGGTTATAGGGCCATACTCCACTATTTGGTAGTGGAATACATTAGTTTTGAGCAAAATCAACAATATAAGGTTAAAAACACATTGTTGGTCAAAAAGTGATTCTAGCGCTCTGAAAAGCATTTTGCCGGCATAAAAACAATAAATGTTGGTATCTCTGTCAATTTCAATGCAAACATGTTACTAAGCTTACCAAAGGGTAATAGGGCTCCACCATTTGGAAGGGGAATACATTAGTTTTGAGCAAAATCAACAATATAAGGTCAAAGACACATTGTTGGTCAAAAAGTGATTCTAGCGCTCTGAAAAGCATTTTGCGCTCATAAAAATAAGACATGTTGATATCTCTGTTCATTGCAGAAAACATGTCGAAAACACATTGTAGGTCAAAAAGTGATTCTAGCGCTCTGAAAAGAATTGTGCAGGTATAAAAACAAGAAATGTTGGTATCTCTGTCAATTTCAATGCAAACGTGTTACAAAGCTTACCAAAGGGTTATTGGGCCATACTCCACTATTTGGAAGTGGAATATATTAGTTTTGAGCAAAATCAACAATGTAAGGTCAAAAACATGTTGTTGGTCGAAAAGTTATTCTAGCGCTCTGAAAAGCATTTGGCACGCATAAAAACAAGAAATGTTGATTTTTCTGTTCATTTCAGAAAACAAGTCAAAAACACATTGTTGGTCAAAAAGTGATTCTAAGCGCTCTGAAAATAATTTTGCCGGCATAAAAATAATAAATGTTGGTATCTGTCAATTTCAATGCAAACGTGTTACTAAGCTTACCAAAGGGTAATAGGGCCATACTCCACCATTTGGAAGGGGAATACATTAGTTTTGAGCAAAATCAACAATATAAGGTCAAAGACACATTGTTGGTCAAAAAGTGATTCTAGCGCTCTGAAAAGCATTTGGCACGCATAAAAACAAGAAATGTTGATTTTTCTGTTCATTTCAGAAAACAAGTCGAAAACACATTGTTGGTCAAAAAGTGATTCTAGCGCTCTGAAAAGCATTTTGCAAGCGTAAAAACCAAAAATGTTGATATCTGTCAATTTCAATGCAAACGTGTTATTAAGCTTACCAAAGGGTTATAGGGCCATACTCCACTATTTGGTAGTGGAATACATTAGTTTTGAGCAAAATCAACAATATAAGGTTAAAAACACATTGTTGGTCAAAAAGTGATTCTAGCGCTCTGAAATGCATTTTGCCGGCATAAAAACAATAAATGTTGGTATCTCTGTCAATTTCAATGCAAACATGTTACTAAGCTTACCAAAGGTTAATAGGGCTCCACCATTTGGAAGGGGAATACATTAGTTTTGAGCAAAATCAACAATATAAGGTCAAAGACACATTGTTGGTCAAAAAGTGATTCTAGCGCTCTGAAAAGCATTTGGCACGCATAAAAACAAGAAATGTTGATTTTTCTGTTCATTTCAGAAACAAGTCGAAAACACATTGTTGGTCAAAAAGTGATTCTAGCGCTCTGAAAAGCATTTTGCAAGCGTAAAAACCAAAAATGTTGATATCTGTCAATTTCAATGCAAACGTGTTATTAAGCTTACCAAAGGGTTATAGGGCCATACTCCACTATTTGGTAGTGGAATACATTAGTTTTGAGCAAAATCAACAATATAAGGTTAAAAACACATTGTTGGTCAAAAAGTGATTCTAGCGCTCTGAAAAGCATTTTGCCGGCATAAAAACAATAAATGTTGGTATCTCTGTCAATTTCAATGCAAACATGTTACTAAGCTTACCAAAGGGTAATAGGGCTCCACCATTTGGAAGGGGAATACATTAGTTTTGAGCAAAATCAACAATATAAGGTCAAAGACACATTGTTGGTCAAAAAGTGATTCTGGCGCTCTGAAAAGCATTTGGCACGCATAAAAACAAGAAATGTTGATTTTTCTGTTCATTTCAGAAAACATGTCGAAAACACATTGTTGGTCAAAAAGTGATTCTAGCGCTCTGAAAAGAATTGTGCAGGCATAAAAACAAGAAATGTTGGTATCTCTGTCAATTTCAATGCAAACGTGTTACAAAGCTTACCAAAGGGTTATTGGGCCATACTCCACTATTTGGAAGTGGAATATATTAGTTTTGAGCAAAATCAACAATATAAGGTCAAAGACACATTGTTGGTCAAAAAGTGATTTTAGCGCTCTGAAAAACATTTGGCACGCATAAAAACAAGAAATGTTGATATTTCTGTTCGTTTCAGAAAAACAAGACAAAAACACATTGTTGGTCAAAAAGTGATTCTAAGCGCTCTGAACAGAATTTTGCCGGCATAAAAATAATAAATGTTGGTATCTCTGTCAATTTCAATGCAAACGTGTTACTAAGCTTACCAAAGGGTTATAGGGCCATACTCCACCATTTGGAAGGGGAATACATTAGTTTTGAGCAAAATCAACATTGTAAGGTCAAAAACACGTTGTTGGTCGAAAAGTGATTCTAGCGCTCTGAAAAGCATTTGGCACGCATAAAAACAAGAAATGTTGATTTTTCTGTTCATTTCAGAAAACAAGTCGAAAACACATTGTTGGTCAAAAAGTGATTCTAGCGCTCTGAAAAGCATTTTGCATGCGTAAAAACCAAAATGGTTAATATCTGTCATTTTCAATGCAAACGTGTGACTAAGCTTACCAAAGGGTTATAGGGCCATACTCCACTATTTGGTAGTGGAAAACATTAGTTTTGAGCAAAATCAACAATATAAGGTTAAAAACACATTGTTGGTCAAAAAGTGATTCTAGCACTCTGTAAAAGCATTTTGCCGGCATAAAAACAATAAATGTTGGTATCTCTGTCAATTTCAATGCAAACATGTTACTAAGCTTACCAAAGGGTAATAGGGCTCCACCATTTGGAAGGGGAATACATTAGTTTTGAGCAAAATCAACAATATAAGGTCAAAGACACATTGTTGGTCAAAAAGTGATTCTAGCGCTCTGAAAAACATTTGGCACGCATAAAAACAAGAAATGTTGATATTTCTGTTCGTTTCAGAAAAACAAGTCAAAAACACATTGTTGGTCAAAAAGTGATTCTAAGCGCTCTGAACAGAATTTTGCCGGCATAAAAATAATAAATGTTGGTATCTCTGTCAATTTCAATGCAAACGTGTTACTAAGCTTACCAAAGGGTTATTGGGCCATACTCCACTATTTGGAAGTGGAATATATTAGTTTTGAGCAAAATCAACAATGTAAGGTCGAAAACACGTTGTTGGTCGAAAAGTGATTCTAGCGCTCTGAAAAGCATTTGGCACGCATAAAAACAAGAAATGTTGATTTTTCTGTTCATTTCAGAAAACAAGTCGAAAACACATTGTTGGTCAAAAAGTGATTCTAGCGCTCTGGAAAGCATTTTGCATGCGTAAAAACCAAAAATGTTGATATCTGTCATTTTCAATGCAAACGTGTGACTAAGCTTACCAAAGGGTTATAGGGCCATACTCCACTATTTGGTAGTGGAAAACATTAGTTTTGAGCAAAATCAACAATATAAGGTTAAAAACACATTGTTGGTCAAAAAGTGATTCTAGCACTCTGTAAAAGCATTTTGCCGGCATAAAAACAATAAATGTTGGTATCTCTGTCAATTTCAATGCAAACGTGTGACTAAGCTTACCAAAGGGTAATAGGGCCATACTCCACCATTTGGAAGGGGAATACATTAGTTTTGAGCAAAATCAACAATATAAGGTCAAAGACACATTGTTGGTCAAAAAGTTATTCTAGCGCTCTGAAAAGCATTTGGCACGCATAAAAACAAGAAATGTTGATTTTTATGTTCATTTCAGAAAACATGTCGAAAACACATTGTTGGTCAAAAAGTGATTCTAGCGCTCTGAAAGGAATTGTGCAGGTATAAAAACAAGAAATGTTGGTATCTCTGTCAATTTCAATGCAAACGTGTTACAAAGCTTACCAAAGGGTTATTGGGCCATACTCCACTATTTGGAAGTGGAATATATTAGTTTTGAGGAAAATCAACAATATAAGGTCAAAGACACATTGTTGGTCAAAAAGTGATTCTAGCGCTCTGAAAAACATTTGGCACGCATAAAAACAAGAAATGTTGATATTTCTGTTCGTTTCAGAAAAACAAGTCAAAAACACATTGTTGGTCAAAAAGTGATTCTAAGCGCTCTGAACAGAATTTTGCCGGCATAAAAATAATAAATGTTGGTATCTCTGTCAATTTCAATGCAAACGTGTTACTAAGCTTACCAAAGGGTTATAGGGCCATACTCCACCATTTGGAAGGGGAATACATTAGTTTTGAGCAAAATCAACATTGTAAGGTCAAAAACACGTTGTTGGTCGAAAAGTGATTCTAGCGCTCTGAAAAGCATTTGGCACGCATAAAAACAAGAAATGTTGATTTTTCTGTTCATTTCAGAAAACAAGTCGAAAACACATTGTTGGTCAAAAAGTGATTCTAGCGCTCTGGAAAGCATTTTGCATGCGTAAAAACCAAAAATGTTGATATCTGTCATTTTCAATGCAAACGTGTGACTAAGCTTACCAAAGGGTTATTGGGCCATACTCCACTATTTGGAAGTGGAATATATTAGTTTTGAGCAAAATCAACAATGTAAGGTCAAATACACGTTGTTGGTCGAAAAGTGATTCTAGCGCTCTGAAAAGCATTTGGAACGCATAAAAACAAGAAATGTTGATTTTTCTGTTCATTTCAGAAAACAAGTCGAAAACACATTGTTGGTCAAAAAGTGATTCTAGCGCTCTGAAAAGCATTTTGCAAGCGTGAAAACCAAAAATTTTGATATATGTCAATTTCAATGCAAACGTGTTATTAAGCTTACCAAAGGGTTATAGGGCCATACTCCACTATTTGGAAGTGGAATACATTAGTTTTGAGCAAAATCAACAATATAAGGTCAAAGACACATTGTTGGTCAAAAAGTGATTCTAGCGCTCTGAAAAGCATTTGGAACGCATAAAAACAAGAAATGTTGATTTTTCTGTTCATTTCAGAAAACAAGTCGAAAACACATTGTTGGTCAAAAAGTGATTCTAAGCGCTCTTAAAAGAATTTTGCCGGCATAAAAATAATAAATGTTGGTATCTCTGTCAATTTCAATGCAAACGTGTTACTAAGCTTACCAAAGGGTAATAGGGCCATACTCCACCATTTGGAAGGGGAATACATTAGTTTTGAGCAAAATCAACACTATAAGGTCAAAGACACGTTGTTGGTCAAAAAGTGATTCTAGCGCTCTGAAAAGCATTTGGAACGCATAAAAACAAGAAATGTTGATTTTTCTGTTCATTTCAGAAAACAAGTCGAAAACACATTGTTGGTCAAAAAGTGATTCTAGCGCTCTGAAAAGCATTTTGCAAGCGTGAAAATCAAAAATTTTGATATCTGTCAATTTCAATGCAAACGTGTTATTAAGCTTACCAAAGGGTTATAGGGCCATACTCCACTATTTGGAAGTGGAATACATTAGTTTTGAGCAAAATCAACAATATAAGGTCAAAGACACATTGTTGGTCAAAAAGTGATTCTATCGCTCTGAAAAACATTTGGCACGCATAAAAACAAGAAATGTTGATATTTCTGTTCGTTTCAGAAAAACAAGTCAAAAACACGTTGTTGGTCGAAAAGTGATTCTAGCGCTCTGAAAAGCATTTTGCAAGCGTAAAAAACAAAAATGTTGATATCTGTCAATTTCAATGCAAACGTGTTACTAAGCTTACCAAAGGGTAATAGGGCCATACTCCACCATTTGGAAGGGGAATACATTAGTTTTGAGCAAAATCAACAATATAAGGTCAAAGACACATTGTTGGTCAAAAAGTGATTCTAGCGCTCTGAAAAGCATTTTGCATGCGTAAAAACCAAAAATGTTGATATTTGTCATTTTCAATGCAAACGTGTGACTAAGCTTACCAAAGGGTTATGGGGCCATACTCCACTATTTGGTAGTGGAATACATTAGTTTTGAGCAAAATCAACAATATAAGGTTAAAAACACATTGTTGGTCAAAAAGTGATTCTAGCGCACTGAAAAGCATTTGGCACGCATAAAAACAAGAAATGTGTATATCTCTGTTCGTTTCAGAAAAACAAGTCAAAAACACATTGTTGGTCAAAAAGTGATTCTAGCGCTCTGAAAAGCATTTTGCCGGCATAAAAATAATAAATGTTGGTATCTCTGTCAATTTCAATGCAAACATGTTACTAAGCTTACCAAAGGGTAATAGGGCCATACTCCACCATTTGGAAGGGGAATACATTAGTTTTGAGCAAAATCAACAATATAAGGTTAAAGACACATTGTTGGTCAAAAAGTGTTTCTAGCGCTCTGAAAAGCATTTGGCACGCATAAAAACAAGAAATGTTGATTTTTCTGTTCATTTCAGAAAACATGTCAAAAACACATTGTTGGTCAAAAAGTGATTCTAGCGCTCTGAAAAGAATTGTGCAGGTATAAAAACAAGAAATGTTGCTATCTCTGTCAATTTCAATGCAAACGTGTTACAAAGCTTACCAAAGGGTTATTGGGCCATACTCCACTATTTGGAAGTGGAATATGTTAGTTTTGAGCAAAATCAACAATGTAAGGTCAAAAACACGTTGTTGGTCGAAAAGTGATTCTAGCGCTCTGAAAAGCATTTGGAACGCATAAAAACAAGAAATGTTGATTTTTCTGTTCATTTCAGAAAACAAGTCGAAAACACATTGTTGGTCAAAAAGTGATTCTAGCGCTCTGAAAAGCATTTTGCAAGCGTAAAAACCAAAAATGTTGATATCTGTCAATTTCAATGCAAACGTGTTATTAAGCTTACCAAAGGGTTATAGGGCCATACTCCACAATTTGGAAGTGGAATACATTAGTTTTGAGCAAAATCAACAATATAAGGTCAAAGACACATTGTTGGTCAAAAAGTGATTCTAGCGCTCTGAAAAACATTTGGCACGCATAAAAACAAGAAATGTTGATATTTCTGTTTGTTTCAGAGAAACAAGTCAAAAACACATTGTTGGTCAAAAAGTGATTCTAAGCGCTCTGAAAAGAATTTTGCCGGCATAAAAATAATAAATGTTGGTATCTCTGTCAATTTCAATGCAAACGTGTTACTAAGCTTACCAAAGGGTTATAGGGCCATACTCCACTATTTGGAAGTGGAATACATTAGTTTTGAGTAGAATCAACAATATAAGATTAAAGACACATTGTTGGTCAAAAAGTGATTCTAGCGCTCTGAAAAGAATTGTGCAGGTATAAAAACAAGAAATGTTGGTATCTCTGTCAATTTCAATGCAAACGTGTTACAAAGCTTACCAAAGGGTTATTGGGCCATACTCCACTATTTGGAAGTGGAATATATTAGTTTTGAGCAAAATCAACAATGTAAGGTCAAAAACACGTTGTTGGTCGAAAAGTGATTCTAGCGCTCTGAAAAGCATTTTGCAAGCGTAAAAAACAAAAAGTTGATATCTGTCAATTTCAATGCAAACGTGTTACTAAGCTTACCAAAGGGTAATAGGGCCATACTCCACCATTTGGAAGGGGAATACATTAGTTTTGAGCAAAATCAACAATATAAGGTCAAAGACACATTGTTGGTCAAAAAGAGATTCTAGCGCTCTGAAAAGCATTTGGCACGCATAAAAACAAGAAATGTTGATTTTTCTGTTCATTTCAGAAAACAAGTCGAAAACACATTGTTGGTCAAAAAGTGATTCTAGCGCTCTGAAAAGCATTTTGCATGCGTAAAAACCAAAAATGTTGATATCTGTCATTTTCAATGCAAACGTGTGACTAAGCTTACCAAAGGGTTATAGGGCCATACTCCACTATTTGGTAGTGGAATACATTAGTTTTGAGCAAAATCAACAATATAAGGTTAAAGACACATTGTTGGTCAAAAAGTGATTCTAGCGCTCTGAAAAGCATTTGGCACGCATAAAAACAAGAAATGTTGATTTTTCTGTTCATTTCAGAAAACATGTCGAAAACACATTGTTGGTCAAAAAGTGATTCTAGCGCTCTGAAAAGAATTGTGCAGGTATAAAAACAAGAAATGTTGGTATCTCTGTCAATTTCAATGCAAACGTGTTACAAAGCTTACCAAAGGGTTATTGGGCCATACTCCACTATTTGGAAGTGGAATATGTTAGTTTTGAGCAAAATCAACAATGTAAGGTCAAATACACGTTGTTGGTCGAAAAGTGATTCTAGCGCTCTGAAAAGCATTTGGAACGCATAAAAACAAGAAATGTTGATATTTCTGTTCGTTTCAGAAAAACAAGTCAAAGACACATTGTTGGTCAAAAAGAGATTCTAGCGCTCTGAAAAGCATTTGGCACGCATAAAAACAAGAAATGTTGATTTTTCTGTTCATTTCAGAAAACAAGTCGAAAACACATTGTTGGTCAAAAAGTGATTCTAAGCGCTCTGAAAAGAATTTTGCCGGCATAAAAATAATAAATGTTGGTATCTCTGTCAATTTCAATGCAAACGTGTTACTAAGCTTACCAAAGGGTTATAGGGCCATACTCCACTATTTGGAAGTGGAATACATTAGTTTTGAGTAGAATCAACAATATAAGATTAAAGACACATTGCTGGTCAAAAAGTGATTCTAGCGCTCTGAAAAGAATTGTGCAGGTATAAAAACAAGAAATGTTGGTATCTCTGTCAATTTCAATGCAAACGTGTTACAAAGCTTACCAAAGGGTTATTGGGCCATACTCCACTATTTGGAAGTGGAATATATTAGTTTTGAGCAAAATCAACAATGTAAGGTCAAAAACACGTTGTTGGTCAAAAAGTGATTCTGGCGCTCTGAAAAGCATTTTGCCAGCATAAAAACAATAAATGTTGATTTTTCTGTTCATTTCAGAAAACAAGTCGAAAACACATTGTTGGTCAAAAAGTGATTCTAGCGCTCTGAAAAGCATTTTGCATGCGTAAAAACCAAAAATGTTGATATCTGTCATTTTCAATGCAAACGTGTGACTAAGCTTACCAAAGGGTTATAGGGCCATACTCCACTATTTGGTAGTGGAATACATTAGTTTTGAGCAAAATCAACAATATAAGGTTAAAGACACATTGTTGGTCAAAAAGTGATTCTAGCGCTCTGAAAAGCATTTGGCACGCATAAAAACAAGAAATGTTGATTTTTCTGTTCATTTCAGAAAACATGTCGAAAACACATTGTTGGTCAAAAAGTGATTCTAGCGCTCTGAAAAGAATTGTGCAGGTATAAAAACAAGAAATGTTGGTATCTCTGTCAATTTCAATGCAAACGTGTTACAAAGCGTACCAAAGGGTTATTGGGCCATACTCCACCATTTGGAAGTGGAATATGTTAGTTTTGAGCAAAATCAACAATGTAAGGTCAAATACACGTTGTTGGTCGAAAAGTGATTCTAGCGCTCTGAAAAGCATTTGGAACGCATAAAAACAAGAAATGTTGATTTTTCTGTTCATTTCAGAAAACAAGTCGAAAACACATTGTTGGTCAAAAAGTGATTCTAGCGCTCTGAAAAGCATTTTGCAAGCGTAAAAACCAAAAATGTTGATATCTGTCAATTTCAATGCAAACGTGTTATTAAGCTTACCAAAGGGTTATAGGGTCATACTCCACTATTTGGAAGTGGAATACATTAGTTTTGAGCAAAATCAACAATATAAGGTCAAAGACACATTGTTGGTCAAAAAGTGATTCTAGCGCCCTGAAAAACATTTGGCACGCATAAAAACAAGAAATGTTGATATTTCTGTTCGTTTCAGAAAAACAAGTCAAAGACACATTGTTGGTCAAAAAGAGATTCTAGCGCTCTGAAAAGCATTTGGCACGCATAAAAACAAGAAATGTTGATTTTTCTGTTCATTTCAGAAAACAAGTCGAAAACACATTGTTGGTCAAAAAGTGATTCTAGCGCTCTGAAAAGCATTTTGCATGCGTAAAAACCAAAAATGTTGATATCTGTCATTTTCAATGCAAACGTGTGACTAAGCTTACCAAAGGGTTATAGGGCCATACTCCACTATTTGGTAGTGGAATACATTAGTTTTGAGCAAAATCAACAATATAAGGTTAAAGACACATTGTTGGTCAAAAAGTGATTCTAGCGCTCTGAAAAGCATTTGGCACGCATAAAAACAAGAAATGTTGATTTTTCTGTTCATTTCAGAAAACATGTCGAAAACACATTGTTGGTCAAAAAGTGATTCTAGCGCTCTGAAAAGAATTGTGCAGGTATAAAAACAAGAAATGTTGGTATCTCTGTCAATTTCAATGCAAACGTGTTACAAAGCTTACCAAAGGGTTATTGGGCCATACTCCACTATTTGGAAGTGGAATATGTTAGTTTTGAGCAAAATCAACAATGTAAGGTCAAATACACGTTGTTGGTCGAAAAGTGATTCTAGCGCTCTGAAAAGCATTTGGAACGCATAAAAACAAGAAATGTTGATTTTTCTGTTCATTTCAGAAAACAAGTCGAAAACACATTGTTGGTCAAAAAGTGATTCTAGCGCTCTGAAAAGCATTTTGCAAGCGTAAAAACCAAAAATGTTGATATCTGTCAATTTCAATGCAAACGTGTTATTAAGCTTACCAAAGGGTTATAGGGCCATACTCCACTATTTGGAAGTGGAATACATTAGTTTTGAGCAAAATCAACAATATAAGGTCAAAGACACATTGTTGGTCAAAAAGTGATTCTAGCGCCCTGAAAAACATTTGGCACGCATAAAAACAAGAAATGTTGATATTTCTGTTCGTTTCAGAAAAACAAGTCAAAGACACATTGTTGGTCAAAAAGAGATTCTAGCGCTCTGAAAAGCATTTGGCACGCATAAAAACAAGAAATGTTGATTTTTCTGTTCATTTCAGAAAACAAGTCGAAAACACATTGTTGGTCAAAAAGTGATTCTAGCGCTCTGAAAAGCATTTTGCATGCGTAAAAACCAAAAATGTTGATATCTGTCATTTTCAATGCAAACGTGTGACTAAGCTTACTAAAGGGATATAGGGCCATACTCCACTATTTGGTAGTGGAATACATTAGTTTTGAGCAAAATCAACAATATAAGGTCAAAGACACATTGTTGGTCAAAAAGTGATTCTAGCGCTCTGAAAAACATTTGGCACGCATAAAAACAAGAAATGTTGATATTTCTGTTCGTTTCAGAAAAACAAGTCAAAAACACATTGTTGGTCAAAAAGTGATTCTAAGCGCTCTTAAAAGAATTTTGCCGGCATAAAAATAATAAATGTTGGTATCTCTGTCAATTTCAATGCAAACGTGTTACTAAGCTTACCAAAGGGTAATAGGGCCATACTCCACCATTTGGAAGGGGAATACATTAGTTTTGAGCAAAATCAACAATATAAGGTCAAAGACACGTTGTTGGTCGAAAAGTGATTCTAGCGCTCTGAAAAGCATTTGGAACACATAAAAACAAGAAATGTTGATTTTTCTGTTCATTTCAGAAAACAAGTCGAAAACACATTGTTGGTCAAAAAGTGATTCTAGCACTCTGAAAAGCATTTTGCAAGCGTAAAAACCAAAAATGTTGATATCTCTCAATTTCAATGCAAACGTGTTATTAAGCTTACCAAAGGGTTATAGGGCCATACTCCACTATTTGGAAGTGGAATACATTAGTTTTGAGCAAAATCAACAATATAAGGTCAAAGACACATTGTTGGTCAAAAAGTGATTCTAGCGCTCTGAAAAACATTTGGCACGCATAAAAACAAGAAATGTTGATATTTCTGTTCGTTTCAGAAAAACAAGTCAAAGACACATTGTTGGTCAAAAAGAGATTCTAGCGCTCTGAAAAGCATTTGGCACGCATAAAAACAAGAAATGTTGATTTTTCTGTTCATTTCAGAAAACAAGTCGAAAACACATTGTTGGTCAAAAAGTGATTCTAGCGCTCTGAAAAGCATTTTGCATGCGTAAAAACCAAAAATGTTGATATCTGTCATTTTCAATGCAAACGTGTGACTAAGCTTACCAAAGGGTTATAGGGCCATACTCCACTATTTGGAAGTGGAATATGTTAGTTTTGAGCAAAATCAACAATGTAAGGTCAAATACACGTTGTTGGTCGAAAAGTGATTCTAGCGCTCTGAAAAGCATTTGGAACGCATAAAAACAAGAAATGTTGATTTTTCTGTTCATTTCAGAAAAACAAGTCAAAAACACATTGTTGGTCAAAAAGTGATTCTAAGCGCTCTGAAAAGAATTTTGCCGGCATAAAAATAATAAATGTTGGTATCTCTGTCAATTTCAATGCAAACGTGTTACAAAGCTTACCAAAGGGTTATTGGGCCATACTCCACTATTTGGAAGTGGAATATATTAGTTTTGAGCAAAATCAACAATGTAAGGTCAAAAACACGTTGTTGGTCGAAAAGTGATTCTAGCGCTCTGAAAAGCATTTTGCAAGCGTAAAAAACAAAAATGTTGATATCTGTCAATTTCAATGCAAACGTGTTACTAAGCTTACCAAAGGGTAATAGGGCCATACTCCACCATTTGGAAGGGGAATACATTAGTTTTGAGCAAAATCAACAATATAAGGTCAAAGACACATTGTTGGTCAAAAAGTGATTCTAGCGCTCTGAAAAGCATTTTGCATGCGTAAAAACCAAAAATGTTGATATTTGTCATTTTCAATGCAAACGTGTCACTAAGCTTACCAAAGGGTTATGGGGCCATACTCCACTATTTGGTAGTGGAATACATTAGTTTTGAGCAAAATCAACAATATAAGGTTAAAAACACATTGTTGGTCAAAAAGTGATTCTAGCGCACTGAAAAGCATTTGGCACGCATAAAAACAAGAAATGTTGATATCTCTGTTCGTTTCAGAAAAACAAGTCAAAAACACATTGTTGGTCAAAAAGTGATTCTAGCGCTCTGAAAAGCATTTTGCCGGCATAAAAACAATAAATGTTGGTATCTTTGTCAATTTCAATGCAAACATGTTACTAAGCTTACCAAAGGGTAATAGGGCCATACTCCACTATTTGGTAGTGGAATACATTAGTTTTGAGCAAAATCAACAATATAAGGTTAAAGACACATTGTTGGTCAAAAAGTGATTCTAGCGCTCTGAAAAGCATTTGGCACGCATAAAAACAAGAAATGTTGATTTTTCTGTTCATTTCAGAAAACATGTCGAAAACACATTGTTGGTCAAAAAGTGATTCTAGCGCTCTGAAAAGAATTGTGCAGGTATAAAAACAAGAAATGTTGGTATCTCTGTCAATTTCAATGCAAACGTGTTACTAAGCTTACCAAAGGGTAATAGGGCCATACTCCACCATTTGGAAGGGGAATACATTAGTTTTGAGCAAAATCAACAATATAAGGTCAAAGACACGTTGTTGGTCGAAAAGTGATTCTAGCGCTCTGAAAAGCATTTGGAACGCATAAAAACAAGAAATGTTGATTTTTCTGTTCATTTCAGAAAACAAGTCGAAAACACATTGTTGGTCAAAAAGTGATTCTAGCGCTCTGAAAAGCATTTTGCAAGCGTAAAAACCAAAAATGTTGATATCTGTCAATTTCAATGCAAACGTGTTATTAAGCTTACCAAAGGGTTATAGGGCCATACTCCACTATTTGGAAGTGGAATACATTAGTTTTGAGCAAAATCAACAATATAAGGTCAAAGACACATTGTTGGTCAAAAAGTGATTCTAGCGCTCTGAAAAACATTTGGCACGCATAAAAACAAGAAATGTTGATATTTCTGTTCGTTTCAGAAAAACAAGTCAAAAACACATTGTTGGTCAAAAAGAGATTCTAGCGCTCTGAAAAGCATTTGGCACGCATAAAAACAAGAAATGTTGATTTTTCTGTTCATTTCAGAAAAACAAGTCAAAAACACATTGTTGGTCAAAAAGTGATTCTAAGCGCTCTGAAAAGAATTTTGCCGGCATAAAAATAATAAATGGGTAACCCTTCCTTTTACAGTCCCCTAATTACTAGGTATTTACCCGGTAAAAACTTGGTAAATCATAGTGTATTACTGGGTAATTACCACTGGTAATAAGAAGGTAATTACAGAGGTAGTTACCCAGTAAATACATGGTAAATCATAGTGTATTACTGGGTAATTACCACTGGTAATAAGAAGGTAAATACAGAGGTAGTTACCCAGTAAATACATGGTAAATCATAGTGTATTACTGGGTAATTACCACTGGTAATAAGAAGGTAAATACAGAGGTAGTTACCCAGTAAATACATGGTAAATCATAGTGTATTACTGGGTATTTACCACTGGTAATAAGAAGGTAAATACAGAGGAATTATCCGGTAAATTATAGTGTGTTACTGTGTAATTACCACTGGTAATAAGAAGGTATATACAAAAGAATTACAGCTGAAGTACCAAGTTAAACCTCCACTATTACCCATCAACTCAACTAAGTACTGTGTAAATTACTTTTTCTTAGTTATTATTCATAGCTACACCCATTCAGAAAGGGTTTATTCGATTTACCTTAGAAACGACGGAATTACTTACCTGGTAACAAGCTCCGCAGGAACAGTTTTCCTCTAGTTTCATGGTACATCTTCTTAAATACTGGGTACAAAGCCGTTTGTTTCCATGGTGTTACCACGTTATTACCATATAATTTATAATGGATACATTCCATTGTCCATGCAGTCAACACAAACTTGTACCATGTACGTTCTGCGACGTTACCAAGTAAAACGCGACAATTTACCCGGTAAGTAAGCTGAAACTGTACTGTAAAAGGAAGCCTCGTTTGTTTCCATGGTATTACCAGGTTCTTACCATATAATTTGTAATACGTTATTCCCTTTTCAATGCAGTCAACACAAACTTGTACCATGTACGTTCTGCGACGTTACCAAGTAAAACGCGACAATTTACCTGGTAAGTAACCTGAAACTGTACTGTAAAAGGAAGCCTTGTTTGTTTCCATGGTATTACCAGGTTCTTACCATATAATTTGTAATACGTTATTCCCTTTTCCATGCAGTCAACACAAACTTGTACCATGTACGTTCTGCAACGTTACCAAGTAAAACCCGACAATTTACCCGGTAAGTAACCTGAAACTGTACTGTAAAAGGAAGCCTTGTTTGTTTCCATGGTATTACCAGGTTCTTACCATATAATTTGTAATACGTTATTCCCTTTTCCATGCAGTCAACACAAACTTGTACCATGTACGTTCTGCGACGTTACCAAGTAAAACCCGACAATTTACCCGGTAAGTAACCTGAAACTGTACTGTAAAAGGAAGCCTCGTTTGTTTCCATGGTATTACCAGGTTCTTACCATATAATTTGTAATACGTTATTCCCTTTTCCATGCAGTCAAAACAAACTGGTACCATGTACGTTCTGCGACGTTACCAAGCAAAACACAACAATTTACCCAGTAATTAAGCTGAAACTGTACTGTAAAAGGAAGCCTCGTTTGTTTCCATGGTATTACCAGGTTCTTACCATATAATTTGTAATACATTATTCCCTTTTCCATGCAGTCAACACAAACTTGTACCATGTGAGTTCTGCGACGTTACCAAGTAAAACACGACAATTTACCCAGTAAGTTAGCTGAAACTGTACTGCAAAAGGAAGCCTTGTTTGTTTCCATGGTATTACCAGGCTCTTACCATACAAGTTGTAACTGGTTATTCCCTTCTCCATGCAATCAACACAAACCATACATGTTCTGCAACATCGTTCACCAGTAGTTAAGCACTTTAATTGTTGTTATAAAATCCCAAACCACTGTTGATGAAAGGCATACTAAAATTAAACAAAATCAAAGGCTTATCTTTCAAACAATGCATATCTCACAAACAGGCACTGAACACTGAAGAAATCGGACAAAAAAAGAGCCGTCCACATCAACTCAATTTAAATGTTACTGATGGTGTTTTCATAATAAACATGACAGTGTTATGGCAAGTGACCACAAGGAAGACTGCTTCAAACTCTACAATTTGAATAAGTGGTGAATGCCATGCAGCAATCTGCCTATGGGAGCATCTTTGTGGTCATTCGCAAACCAATGAGTCCACTCGATGAATGAGAGATGACTCTTTAGTGTATTCTCTGTGAGGTATCCCTGCAGTCTCCACATCTGGGATTTGAAGGCTGACCAAGACCTGACCAGGTACCTCCAAATCTCCCCTTCCATACTGTAATAAAGAATAAGAAGACAAGAAAATAAACATTAGGACAGTCAATTAATGAACATTTCTAGAACATGTAGAACTCAAAGATTATTTTGTTTATCAGTTAAGAAAGGATGCTGGTCCTCTGGCCATTGTGTTTGGTCATATTGAAAAGAGAAAAAGGCATAGCCATAAATACAGTTAATAGGACGGGAGGGGACAGGCTGTTACCTCCGGTTAGCCCTTTAGCATCGAGCTAGCGGAGCTTCTGTCATTCAAATAACTCGGACATGTTGTTTAAAACCTATAACACCCAATTTATTAAAATATCCGGATTTAATCGGGCTCTCTCCCATAAGTACAGTTAATAGGACGGGAAGAGACAGGCTCTGTTAGCCCCGGTTAGCGCGATGCTAAAGAGCAGCTCTACCGGAGCATGCCACCTCAACAGGTGCAAGTTAGCCTCCGGTTTAATATTCGGTTTACCACCTAATCGGATTCATGAACATAAGTGCAATACATTACGGGCTTAGTATGTTGAGGACGGTTTAGGACACCGTATCGCGAAAATCACAAACACATGTTGGCGCCATCAATGTCTGTGCAACAACGTAATTTACGTTCTGGCTGCTACCTGTTTTAGGGACCGTCAACAAATTACACTCACCGACTGGTGGCAGAGACGTTACCATGGAATTGTTTCAGGAGATTATTCACA
Organism: Gadus chalcogrammus; assembly: GCF_026213295.1. Lineage (NCBI taxonomy): Eukaryota > Metazoa > Chordata > Actinopteri > Gadiformes > Gadidae > Gadus > Gadus chalcogrammus. Next base: position 9,344,711 of record NC_079421.1, on the reverse strand, counting down.
CAAATATATTGCAATATAGTTAATCATAATGAAGTTAATAGTTTAATATTCGACAAAAATCGACTAAATTATATTTGAAATTATTAATTGCATCCCATTTAACAATAATATAATATATTAGCAAAGTTACCTGCAGTAAGTAGCAGCCCACCATTGGCAACTACTACTACAATCAGGTGACAAAATGTATTTTTTAGTGATTGCTATATTATTTTATATGATTTATTTCCAGAAACAATTCCATGGTAACGTCTCTGCCACCAGTCGGTGAGTGTAAGTTGTTGACGGTCCCTAAAACAGGTAGCAGCCAAAACGTAAATGACGTTGTTGCACAGACATCAATGGCGACAACATGTGTTTGTGATTTTCGCGATGCACCGTCCTCAACATACTAAGCCCGTAATGTATTGCACTTATGTTGATGAATCCGATTGGGTGGTAAACCGAATATCTGGCGAATATCAAACCGGAGGCTAACTTGCACCTGTTGAGGTGGCATGCTCCGGTAGAGCTGCTCTTTAGCATCGCGCTAACCGGGGCTAACAGAGCCTGTCTCTTCCCGTCCTATTAACTGTACTTATGGGAGAGAGCCCGATTAAATCCGGATATTTTAATAAATTGGGTGTTATAGGTTTTAAACAACATGTCCGAGTTAGTTGAATGACAGAAGCTCCGCTAGCTCGATGCTAAAGTGCTAACCGGAGGTAACAGCCTGTCCCCTCCCGTCCTATTAACTGTATTTATGGCTATGTCTTTTTCTCTTTTCAATATGACCAAACACAATGGCCAGAGGACCAGCATCCTTTTTCAACTAATAAAAAAAGTAATCTTTGAGTTCTACATGTTCTAGAAATGTTAATTAATTGACAGTCCTAATGTTTATTTTCTTGTCTTCTGATTCTTTATTACAGTATGGAAGGGGAGATTTGGAGGTACCTGTTCAGGTCTTGGTCAGCCTTCAAATCCCAGATGTGGAGACTGCAGGGATACCTCACAGAGAAGACACTAAAGAGTCATCTCTCATTCATCGAGTGGACTCATTGGTTTGCGAATGACCACAAAGATGCTCCATTAGGCAGATTGCGGCATTCACCGCTTATTCAAATTGAAGAGGTTGAAGCAGTCTTCCTTGTGGTCACTTGCCATAACAATGTCATGTGTTTTATGAAAACACCATCAGTAACATTTAAATTGAGTTGATGTGGACGGCTCATTTTTTTGTTCCATTTCTTCAGTGTTCAGTGCCTGTTTGTGAGATATGCATTGTTTGAAAGATAAGCCTTTGATTTTGTTTAATTTTAATATGCCTTTCATCAACAGTGGTTTGGGGTTTTATAACAACAATTAAAGTGCTTAACTACTGGTGAACGATGTTGCAGAACATATATGATTTGTGTTGATTGCATGGAAAAGGGAATAACCAGTTACAACTTATATGGTAAGAGCCTGGTAATACCATGGAAACAAACTAGGCTTCCTTTTACAGTACAGTTTCAGCTTACTTACTGGGTAAATTGTCGTGTTTTACTTGGTAACGTCGCAGAACGTACATGGTACAAGTTTGTTTTGACTGCATGGAAAAGGGAATAACGTATTACAAATTATATGGTAAGAACCTGGTAATACCATGGAAACAAACGAGGCTTCCTTTTACAGTACAGTTTCAGGTTACTTACCGGGTAAATTGTCGGGTTTTACTTGGTAACGTCGCAGAACGTACATGGTACAAGTTTGTGTTGACTGCATGGAAAAGGGAATAACGTATTACAAATTATATGGTAAGAACCTGGTACTACCAGGGAAACAAACGAGGCTTCCTTTTACAGTACAGTTTCAGCTTACTTACCGGGTAAATTGTCGCGTTTTACTTGGTAACGTCGCAGAACGTACATGGTACAAGTTTGTGTTGACTGCATGGAAAAGGGAATAACGTATTACGAATTATATGGTAAGAACCTGGTAATACCATGGAAACAAACGAGGCTTCCTTTTACAGTACAGTTTCAGTTTACTTACTGGGTAAATTGTCGGGTTTTACTTGGTAACGTCGCAGAACGTACATGGTACAAGTTTGTGTTGACTGCATGGAAAAGGGAATAACGTATTACAAATTATATGGTAAGAACCTGGTAATACCATGGAAACGAACAAGGCTTCCTTTTACAGTACAGTTTCAGCTTACTTACCAGGGTAAATTGTCGCGTTTTACTTGGTAACGTCGCAGAACGTACATGGTACAAGTTTGTGTTGACTGCATGGACAATGGAATGTATCCATTATAAATTATATGGTAATAACGTGGTAACACCATGGAAACAAACGGCTTTGTACCCAGTATTTAAGAAGATGTACCATGAAACTAGAGGAAAACTTCCTGCGGAGCTTGTTACCAGGTAAGTAATTCCATAGTTTCTAAGGTAAATCGAATAAATCCTTTCTAAATGGGTGTAGCTATGAATAATAACTAAGAAAAAGTAATTTACACAGTACTTAGTTGAGTTGATGGGTGATAGTGGAGGTTTAACTTAGTACTTCAGCTGTAATTCTTCTGTATATACCTTCTTATTACCAGTGGTAATTACACAGTAACACACTATAATTTACCGGATAATTCCTCTGTATTTACCTTCTTATTACCATTGGAAAATACCCAGTAATACACTATGATTTACCATGTATTTACTGGGTAACTACCTCTGTATTTACCTTCTTATTACCAGTGGTAATTACCCAGTAATACACTATGATTTACCATGTATTTACTGGGTAACTACCTCTGTATTTACCTTCTTATTACCAGTGGTAATTACCCAGTAATACACTATGATTAACCATGTATTTACTGGGTAACTACCTCTGTATTTACCTTCTTATTACCAGTGGTAATTACCCAGTAATACACTATGATTTACCAGGTTTTTACCGGGTAAATACCTAGTAATTAGGGGACTGTAAAAGGAAGGGTTACCAATAAATGTTGGTATCTCTGTCAATTTCAATGCAAACGTGTTACTAAGCTTACCAAAGGGTTATAGGGCCATACTCCACCATTTGGTAGTGGAATACATTAGTTTTGAGCAAAATCAACAATGTAAGGTCAAATACACGTTGTTGGTCGAAAAGTGATTCTAGCGCTCTGAAAAGCATTTGGAACGCATAAAAACAAGAAATGTTGATTTTTCTGTTCATTTCAGAAAACAAGTCGAAAACACATTGTTGGTCAAAAAGTGATTCTAAGCGCTCTGAAAAGAATTTTGCCGGCATAAAAATAATAAATGTTGGTATCTCTGTCAATTTCAATGCAAACGTGTTACTAAGCTTACCAAAGGGTTATAGGGCCATACTCCACTATTTGGAAGTGGAATACATTAGTTTTGAGTAGAATCAACAATATAAGATTAAAGACACATTGTTGGTCAAAAAGTGATTCTAGCGCTCTGAAAAGAATTGTGCAGGTATAAAAACAAGAAATGTTGGTATCTCTGTCAATTTCAATGCAAACGTGTTACAAAGCTTACCAAAGGGTTATTGGGCCATACTCCACTATTTGGAAGTGGAATATATTAGTTTTGAGCAAAATCAACAATGTAAGGTCAAAAACACGTTGTTGGTCGAAAAGTGATTCTAGCGCTCTGAAAAGCATTTTGCAAGCGTAAAAAACAAAAATGTTGATATCTGTCAATTTCAATGCAAACGTGTTACTAAGCTTACCAAAGGGTAATAGGGCCATACTCCACCATTTGGAAGGGGAATACATTAGTTTTGAGCAAAATCAACAATATAAGGTCAAAGACACATTGTTGGTCAAAAAGAGATTCTAGCGCTCTGAAAAGCATTTGGCACGCATAAAAACAAGAAATGTTGATTTTTCTGTTCATTTCAGAAAACAAGTCGAAAACACATTGTTGGTCAAAAAGTGATTCTAGCGCTCTGAAAAGCATTTTGCATGCGTAAAAACCAAAAATGTTGATATCTGTCATTTTCAATGCAAACGTGTGACTAAGCTTACCAAAGGGTTATAGGGCCATACTCCACTATTTGGTAGTGGAATACATTAGTTTTGAGCAAAATCAACAATATAAGGTTAAAGACACATTGTTGGTCAAAAAGTGATTCTAGCGCTCTGAAAAGCATTTGGCACGCATAAAAACAAGAAATGTTGATTTTTCTGTTCATTTCAGAAAACATGTCGAAAACACATTGTTGGTCAAAAAGTGATTCTAGCGCTCTGAAAAGAATTGTGCAGGTATAAAAACAAGAAATGTTGGTATCTCTGTCAATTTCAATGCAAACGTGTTACAAAGCTTACCAAAGGGTTATTGGGCCATACTCCACTATTTGGAAGTGGAATATATTAGTTTTGAGCAAAATCAACAATGTAAGGTCAAAAACACGTTGTTGGTCGAAAAGTGATTCTAGCGCTCTGAAAAGCATTTTGCAAGCGTAAAAAACAAAAATGTTGATATCTGTCAATTTCAATGCAAACGTGTTACTAAGCTTACCAAAGGGTAATAGGGCCATACACCACCATTTGGAAGGGGAATACATTAGTTTTGCGCAAAATCAACAATATAAGGTCAAAGACACATTGTTGGTCAAAAAGAGATTCTAGCGCTCTGAAAAGCATTTGGCACGCATAAAAACAAGAAATGTTGATTTTTCTGTTCATTTCAGAAAACAAGTCGAAAACACATTGTTGGTCAAAAAGTGATTCTAGCGCTCTGAAAAGCATTTTGCAAGCGTAAAAACCAAAAATGTTGATATCTGTCATTTTCAATGCAAACGTGTGACTAAGCTTACCAAAGGGTAATAGGGCCATACTCCACCATTTGGAAGGGGAATACATTAGTTTTGAGCAAAATCAACAATATAAGGTCAAAGACACATTGTTGGTCAAAAAGTGATTCTAGCGCTCTGAAAAGCATTTTGCATGCGTAAAAACCAAAAATGTTGATATTTGTCATTTTCAATGCAAACGTGTGACTAAGCTTACCAAAGGGTTATAGGGCCATACTCCACTATTTGGTAGTGGAATACATTAGTTTTGAGCAAAATCAACAATATAAGGTTAAAAACACATTGTTGGTCAAAAAGTGATTCTAGCGCACTGAAAAGCATTTGGCACGCATAAAAACAAGAAATGTTGATATTTCTGTTCATTTCAGAAAAACAAGTCAAAAACACATTGTTGGTCAAAAAGTGATTCTAAGCGCTCTGAAAAGAATTTTGCCGGGTTATAGGGCCATACTCCACTATTTGGTAGTGGAATACATTAGTTTTGAGCAAAATCAACAATATAAGGTTAAAAACACATTGTTGGTCAAAAAGTGATTCTAGCGCTCTGAAAAGCATTTGGCACGCATAAAAACAAGAAATGTTGATATCTCTGTTTGTTTCAGAAAAACAAGTCAAAAACACATTCTTGGTCAAAAAGTGATTCTAGCGCTCTGAAAAGAATTGTGCAGGTATAAAAACAAGAAATGTTGGTATCTCTGTCAATTTCAATGCAAACGTGTTACAAAGCTTACCAAAGGGTTATTGGGCCATACTCCACTATTTGGAAGTGGAATATATTAGTTTTGAGCAAAATCAACAATGTAAGGTCAAAAACACGTTGTTGGTCGAAAAGTGATTCTAGCGCTCTGAAAAGCATTTTGCATGCGTAAAAACCAAAAATGTTGATATTTGTCATTTTCAATGCAAACGTGTTACAAAGCTTACCAAAGGGTTATTGGGCCATACTCCACTATTTGGAAGTGGAATATGTTAGTTTTGAGCAAAATCAACAATGTAAGGTCAAAAACACGTTGTTGGTCGAAAAGTGATTCTAGCGCTCTGAAAAGCATTTGGAACGCATAAAAACAAGAAATGTTGATTTTTCTGTTCGTTTCAGAAAAACAAGTCAAAAACACATTGTTGGTCAAAAAGTGATTCTAAGCGCTCTTAAAAGAATTTTGCCGGCATAAAAATAATAAATGTTGGTATCTCTGTCAATTTCAATGCAAACGTGTTACTAAGCTTACCAAAGGGTTATAGGGCCATACTCCACTATTTGGAAGTGGAATACATTAGTTTTGAGCAAAATCAACAATGTAAGGTCAAAAACACGTTGTTGGTCGAAAAGTGATTCTAGCGCTCTGAAAAGCATTTTGCAAGCGTAAAAAACAAAAATGTTGATATCTGTCAATTTCAATGCAAACGTGTTACAAAGCTTACCAAAGGGTTATTGGGCCATACTCCACTATTTGGAAGTGGAATACATTGGTTTTGAGTAGAATCAACAATATAAGATTAAAGACACATTGTTGGTCAAAAAGTGATTCTAGCGCTCTGAAAAGAATTGTGCAGGTATAAAAACAAGAAATGTTGGTATCTCTGTCAATTTCAATGCAAACGTGTTACAAAGCTTACCAAAGGGTTATTGGGCCATACTCCACTATTTGGAAGTGGAATATATTAGTTTTGAGCAAAATCAACAATGTAAGGTCAAAAACACGTTGTTGGTCGAAAAGTGATTCTAGCGCTCTGAAAAGCATTTTGCATGCGTAAAAACCAAAAATGTTGATATTTGTCATTTTCAATGCAAACGTGTGACTAAGCTTACCAAAGGGTTATAGGGCCATACTCCACTATTTGGTAGTGGAATACATTAGTTTTGAGCAAAATCAACAATATAAGGTTAAAAACACATTGTTGGTCAAAAAGTGATTCTAGCGCTCTGAAAAGCATTTGGCACGCATAAAAACAAGAAATGTTGATATCTCTGTTCGTTTCAGAAAAACAAGTCAAAAACACATTGTTGGTCAAAAAGTGATTCTAGCGCTCTGAAAAGAATTGTGCAGGTATAAAAACAAGAAATGTTGGTATCTCTGTCAATTTCAATGCAAACGTGTTACAAAGCTTACCAAAGGGTTATTGGGCCATACTCCACTATTTGGAAGTGGAATATGTTAGTTTTGAGCAAAATCAACAATGTAAGGTCAAAAACACGTTGTTGGTCGAAAAGTGATTCTAGCGCTCTGAAAAGCATTTGGAACGCATAAAAATAAGAAATGTTGATTTTTCTGTTCATTTCAGAAAACAAGTCGAAAACACATTGTTGGTCAAAAAGTGATTCTAGCGCTCTGAAAAGAATTGTGCAGGTATAAAAACAAGAAATGTTGGTATCTCTGTCAATTTCAATGCAAACGTGTTACAAAGCTTACCAAAGGGTTATTGGGCCATACTCCACTATTTGGAAGTGGAATACATTGGTTTTGAGTAGAATCAACAATATAAGATTAAAGACACATTGTTGGTCAAAAAGTGATTCTAGCGCTCTGAAAAGAATTGTGCAGGTATAAAAACAAGAAATGTTGGTATCTCTGTCAATTTCAATGCAAACGTGTTACTAAGCTTACCAAAGGGTTATTGGGCCATACTCCACTATTTGGAAGTGGAATATATTAGTTTTGAGCAAAATCAACAATGTAAGGTCAAAAACACGTTGTTGGTCGAAAAGTGATTCTAGCGCTCTGAAAAGCATTTTGCATGCGTAAAAACCAAAAATGTTGATATTTGTCATTTTCAATGCAAACGTGTGACTAAGCTTACCAAAGGGTTATAGGGCTATACTCCACTATTTGGTAGTGGAATACATTAGTTTTGAGCAAAATCAACAATATAAGGTTAAAAACACATTGTTGGTCAAAAAGTGATTCTAGCGCACTGAAAAGCATTTGGCACGCATAAAAACAAGAAATGTTGATATCACTGTCAATTTCAATGCAAACGTGTTACAAAGCTTACCAAAGGGTTATTGGGCCATACTCCACTATTTGGAAGTGGAATATGTTAGTTTTGAGCAAAATCAACAATGTAAGGTCAAAAACACGTTGTTGGTCGAAAAGTGATTCTAGCGCTCTGAAAAGCATTTGGAACGCATAAAAACAAGAAATGTTGATTTTTCTGTTCATTTCAGAAAACAAGTCGAAAACACATTGTTGGTCAAAAAGTGATTCTAGCGCTCTGAAAAGCATTTTGCAAGCGTAAAAACCAAAAATGTTGATATCTGTCAATTTCAATGCAAACGTGTTATTAAGCTTACCAAAGGTTTATAGGGCCATACTCCACTATTTGGCAGTGGAATACATTAGTTTTGAGCAAAATCAACAATATAAGGTCAAAGACACATTGTTGGTCAAAAAGTGATTCTAGCGCCCTGAAAAACATTTGGCACGCATAAAAACAAGAAATGTTGATATTTCTGTTCGTTTCAGAAAAACAAGTCAAAAACACATTGTTGGTCAAAAAGTGGTTCTAAGCGCACTGAAAAGAATTTTGCCGGCATAAAAATAATAAATGTTGGTATCTCTGTCAATTTCAATGCAAACGTGTTACTAAGCTTACCAAAGGGTTATAGGGCCATACTCCACTATTTGGAAGTGGAATACATTAGTTTTGAGTAGAATCAACAATATAAGATTAAAGACACATTGTTGGTCAAAAAGTGATTCTAGCGCTCTGAAAAGAATTGTGCAGGTATAAAAACAAGAAATGTTGGTATCTCTGTCAATTTCAATGCAAACGTGTTACTAAGCTTACCAAAGGGTTATTGGGCCATACTCCACTATTTGGAAGTGGAATATGTTAGTTTTGAGCAAAATCAACAATGTAAGGTCAAATACACGTTGTTGGTCGAAAAGTGATTCTAGCGCTCTGAAAAGCATTTGGAACGCATAAAAACAAGAAATGTTGATTTTTCTGTTCATTTCAGAAAACAAGTCGAAAACACATTGTTGGTCAAAAAGTGATTCTAGCGCTCTGAAAAGCATTTTGCAAGCGTAAAAACCAAAAATGTTGATATCTGTCAATTTCAATGCAAACGTGTTATTAAGCTTACCAAAGGGTTATAGGGCCATACTCCACTATTTGGAAGTGGAATACATTAGTTTTGAGCAAAATCAACAATATAAGGTCAAAGACACATTGTTGGTCAAAAAGTGATTCTAAGCGCTCTGAAAAGAATTTTGCCGGCATAAAAACAATAAATGTTGGTATCTCTGTCAATTTCAATGCAAACGTGTTAGTAAGCTTACCAAAGGGTTATTGGGCCATACTCCACTATTTGGAAGTGGAATATGTTAGTTTTGAGCAAAATCAACAATGTAAGGTCAAATACACGTTGTTGGTCGAAAAGTGATTCTAGTGCTCTGAAAAGCATTTGGAACGCATAAAAACAAGAAATGTTGATTTTTCTGTTCATTTCAGAAAACAAGTCGAAAACACATTGTTGGTCAAAAAGTGATTCTAGCGCTCTGAAAAGCATTTTGCAAGCGTAAAAACCAAAAATGTTGATATCTGTCAATTTCAATGCAAACGTGTTATTAAGCTTACCAAAGGTTTATAGGGGCATACTCCACTATTTGGCAGTGGAATACATTAGTTTTGAGTAGAATCAACAATATAAGATTAAAGACACATTGTTGGTCAAAAAGTGATTCTAGCGCTCTGGAAAGAATTGTGCAGGTATAAAAACAAGAAATGTTGGTATCTCTGTCAATTTCAATGCAAACGTGTTACAAAGCTTACCAAAGGGTTATTGGGCCATACTCCACTATTTGGAAGTGGAATACATTGGTTTTGAGTAGAATCAACAATATAAGATTAAAGACACATTGTTGGTCAAAAAGTGATTCTAGCGCTCTGAAAAGAATTGTGCAGGTATAAAAACAAGAAATGTTGGTATCTCTGTCAATTTCAATGCAAACGTGTTACAAAGCTTACCAAAGGGTTATTGGGCCATACTCCACTATTTGGAAGTGGAATATATTAGTTTTGAGCAAAATCAACAATGTAAGGTCAAAAACACGTTGTTGGTCGAAAAGTGATTCTAGCGCTCTGAAAAGCATTTTGCATGCGTAAAAACCAAAAATGTTGATATTTGTCATTTTCAATGCAAACGTGTGACTAAGCTTACCAAAGGGTTATAGGGCTATACTCCACTATTTGGTAGTGGAATACATTAGTTTTGAGCAAAATCAACAATATAAGGTTAAAAACACATTGTTGGTCAAAAAGTGATTCTAGCGCACTGAAAAGCATTTGGCACGCATAAAAACAAGAAATGTTGATATCTCTGTTCGTTTCAGAAAAACAAGTCAAAAACACATTGTTGGTCAAAAAGTGATTCTAGCGCTCTGAAAAGCATTTTGCCGGCATAAAAACAATAAATGTTGGTATCACTGTCAATTTCAATGCAAACGTGTTACAAAGCTTACCAAAGGGTTATTGGGCCATACTCCACTATTTGGAAGTGGAATATGTTAGTTTTGAGCAAAATCAACAATGTAAGGTCAAAAACACGTTGTTGGTCGAAAAGTGATTCTAGCGCTCTGAAAAGCATTTGGAACGCATAAAAACAAGAAATGTTGATTTTTCTGTTCATTTCAGAAAACAAGTCGAAAACACATTGTTGGTCAAAAAGTGATTCTAGCGCTCTGAAAAGCATTTTGCAAGCGTAAAAACCAAAAATGTTGATATCTGTCAATTTCAATGCAAACGTGTTATTAAGCTTACCAAAGGTTTATAGGGCCATACTCCACTATTTGGCAGTGGAATACATTAGTTTTGAGCAAAATCAACAATATAAGGTCAAAGACACATTGTTGGTCAAAAAGTGATTCTAGCGCCCTGAAAAACATTTGGCACGCATAAAAACAAGAAATGTTGATATTTCTGTTCGTTTCAGAAAAACAAGTCAAAAACACATTGTTGGTCAAAAAGTGATTCTAAGCGCACTGAAAAGAATTTTGCCGGCATAAAAATAATAAATGTTGGTATCTCTGTCAATTTCAATGCAAACGTGTTACTAAGCTTACCAAAGGGTTATAGGGCCATGCTCCACTATTTGGAAGTGGAATACATTAGTTTTGAGTAGAATCAACAATATAAGATTAAAGACACATTGTTGGTCAAAAAGTGATTCCAGCGCTCTGAAAAGAATTGTGCAGGTATAAAAACAAGAAATGTTGGTATCTCTGTCAATTTCAATGCAAACGTGTTACAAAGCTTACCAAAGGGTTATTGGGCCATACTCCACTATTTGGAAGTGGAATATATTAGTTTTGAGCAAAATCAACAATGTAAGGTCAAAAACACGTTGTTGGTCGAAAAGTGATTCTAGCGCTCTAAAAAGCATTTTGCAAGCGTAAAAAACAAAAATGTTGATATCTGTCAATTTCAATGCAAACGTGTTACTAAGCTTACCAAAGGGTAATAGGGCCATACTCCACCATTTGGAAGGGGAATACATTAGTTTTGAGCAAAATCAACAATATAAGGTCAAAGACACATTGTTGGTCAAAAAGTGATTCTAGCGCTCTGAAAAGCATTTTGCATGCGTAAAAACCAAAAATGTTCATATTTGTCATTTTCAATGCAAACGTGTGACTAAGCTTACCAAAGGGTTATAGGGCCATACTCCACTATTTGGTAGTGGAATACATTAGTTTTGAGCAAAATCAACAATGTAAGGTCAAAAACACGTTGTTGGTCGAAAAGTGATTCTAGTGCTCTGAAAAGCATTTGGAACGCATAAAAACAAGAAATGTTGATTTTTCTGTTCATTTCAGAAAACAAGTCGAAAACACATTGTTGGTCAAAAAGTGATTCTAGCGCTCTGAAAAGCATTTTGCAAGCGTAAAAACCAAAAATGTTGATATCTGTCAATTTCAATGCAAACGTGTTATTAAGCTTACCAAAGGGTTATAGGGGCATACTCCACTATTTGGCAGTGGAATACATTAGTTTTGAGTAGAATCAACAATATAAGATTAAAGACACATTGTTGGTCAAAATGTGATTCTAGCGCTCTGAAAAGAATTGTGCAGGTATAAAAACAAGAAATGTTGGTATCTCTGTCAATTTCAATGCAAACGTGTTACAAAGCTTACCAAAGGGTTATTGGGCCATACTCCACTATTTGGAAGTGGAATACATTGGTTTTGAGTAGAATCAACAATATAAGATTAAAGACACATTGTTGGTCAAAAAGTGATTCTAGCGCTCTGAAAAGAATTGTGCAGGTATAAAAACAAGAAATGTTGGTATCTCTGTCAATTTCAATGCAAACGTGTTACAAAGCTTACCAAAGGGTTATTGGGCCATACTCCACTATTTGGAAGTGGAATATATTAGTTTTGAGCAAAATCAACAATGTAAGGTCAAAAACACGTTGTTGGTCGAAAAGTGATTCTAGCGCTCTGAAAAGCATTTTGCATGCGTAAAAACCAAAAATGTTGATATTTGTCATTTTCAATGCAAACGTGTGACTAAGCTTACCAAAGGGTTATAGGGCTATACTCCACTATTTGGTAGTGGAATACATTAGTTTTGAGCAAAATCAACAATATAAGGTTAAAAACACATTGTTGGTCAAAAAGTGATTCTAGCGCACTGAAAAGCATTTGGCACGCATAAAAACAAGAAATGTTGATATCTCTGTTCGTTTCAGAAAAACAAGTCAAAAACACATTGTTGGTCAAAAAGTGATTCTAGCGCTCTGAAAAGCATTTTGCCGGCATAAAAACAATAAATGTTGGTATCACTGTCAATTTCAATGCAAACGTGTTACAAAGCTTACCAAAGGGTTATTGGGCCATACTCCACTATTTGGAAGTGGAATATGTTAGTTTTGAGCAAAATCAACAATGTAAGGTCAAAAACACGTTGTTGGTCGAAAAGTGATTCTAGCGCTCTGAAAAGCATTTGGAACGCATAAAAACAAGAAATGTTGATTTTTCTGTTCATTTCAGAAAACAAGTCGAAAACACATTGTTGGTCAAAAAGTGATTCTAGCGCTCTGAAAAGCATTTTGCAAGCGTAAAAACCAAAAATGTTGATATCTGTCAATTTCAATGCAAACGTGTTATTAAGCTTACCAAAGGTTTATAGGGCCATACTCCACTATTTGGCAGTGGAATACATTAGTTTTGAGCAAAATCAACAATATAAGGTCAAAGACACATTGTTGGTCAAAAAGTGATTCTAGCGCCCTGAAAAACATTTGGCACGCATAAAAACAAGAAATGTTGATATTTCTGTTCGTTTCAGAAAAACAAGTCAAAAACACATTGTTGGTCAAAAAGTGATTCTAAGCGCACTGAAAAGAATTTTGCCGGCATAAAAATAATAAATGTTGGTATCTCTGTCAATTTCAATGCAAACGTGTTACTAAGCTTACCAAAGGGTTATAGGGCCATGCTCCACTATTTGGAAGTGGAATACATTAGTTTTGAGTAGAATCAACAATATAAGATTAAAGACACATTGTTGGTCAAAAAGTGATTCCAGCGCTCTGAAAAGAATTGTGCAGGTATAAAAACAAGAAATGTTGGTATCTCTGTCAATTTCAATGCAAACGTGTTACAAAGCTTACCAAAGGGTTATTGGGCCATACTCCACTATTTGGAAGTGGAATATATTAGTTTTGAGCAAAATCAACAATGTAAGGTCAAAAACACGTTGTTGGTCGAAAAGTGATTCTAGCGCTCTAAAAAGCATTTTGCAAGCGTAAAAAACAAAAATGTTGATATCTGTCAATTTCAATGCAAACGTGTTACTAAGCTTACCAAAGGGTAATAGGGCCATACTCCACCATTTGGAAGGGGAATACATTAGTTTTGAGCAAAATCAACAATATAAGGTCAAAGACACATTGTTGGTCAAAAAGTGATTCTAGCGCTCTGAAAAGCATTTTGCATGCGTAAAAACCAAAAATGTTCATATTTGTCATTTTCAATGCAAACGTGTGACTAAGCTTACCAAAGGGTTATAGGGCCATACTCCACTATTTGGTAGTGGAATACATTAGTTTTGAGCAAAATCAACAATATAAGGTTAAAAACACATTGTTGGTCAAAAAGTGATTCTAGCGCACTGAAAAGCATTTGGCACGCATAAAAACAAGAAATGTTGATTTTTCTGTTCATTTCAGAAAACAAGTCGAAAACACATTGTTGGTCAAAAAGTGATTCTAGCGCTCTGAAAAGCATTTTGCAAGCGTAAAAACCAAAATTGTTGATATCTGTCAATTTCAATGCAAACGTGTTATTAAGCTTACCAAAGGGTTATAGGGCCATACTCCACTATTTGGAAGTGGAATACATTAGTTTTGAGCAAAATCAACAATATAAGGTCAAAGACACATTGTTGGTCAAAAAGTGATTCTAAGCGCTCTGAAAAGAATTTTGCCGGGTTATAGGGCCATACTCCACTATTTGGTAGTGGAATACATTAGTTTTGAGCAAAATCAACAATATAAGGTTAAAAACACATTGTTGGTCAAAAAGTGATTCTAGCGCTCTGAAAAGCATTTGGCACGCATAAAAACAAGAAATGTTGATATCTCTGTTCGTTTCAGAAAAACAAGTCAAAAACACATTGTTGGTCAAAAGTGATTCTAGCGCTCTGAAAAGAATTGTGCAGGTATAAAAACAAGAAATGTTGGTATCTCTGTCAATTTCAATGCAAACGTGTTACTAAGCTTACCAAAGGGTTATAGGGCCATACTCCACTATTTGGAAGTGGAATACATTAGTTTTGAGTAGAATCAACAATATAAGATTAAAGACACATTGTTGGTCAAAAAGAGATTCTAGCGCTCTGAAAAGCATTTGGCACGCATAAAAACAAGAAATGTTGATATCTCTGTTCGTTTCAGAAAAACAAGTCGAAAACACATTGTTGGTCAAAAAGTGATTCTAGCGCTCTGAAAAGCATTTTGCAAGCGTAAAAACCAAAAATGTTGATATCTGTCAATTTCAATGCAAACGTGTTATTAAGCTTACCAAAGGGTTATAGGGCCATACTCCACTATTTGGCAGTGGAATACATTAGTTTGAGCAAAATCAACAATATAAGGTCAAAGACACATTGTTGGTCAAAAAGTGATTCTAGCGCCCTGAAAAACATTTGGCACGCATAAAAACAAGAAATGTTGATATTTCTGTTCGTTTCAGAAAAACAAGTCAAAAACACATTGTTGGTCAAAAAGTGATTCTAAGCGCACTGAAAAGAATTTTGCCGGCATAAAAATAATAAATGTTGGTATCTCTGTCAATTTCAATGCAAACGTGTTACTAAGCTTACCAAAGGGTTATAGGGCCATGCTCCACTATTTGGAAGTGGAATACATTAGTTTTGAGTAGAATCAACAATATAAGATTAAAGACACATTGTTGGTCAAAAAGTGATTCCAGCGCTCTGAAAAGAATTGTGCAGGTATAAAAACAAGAAATGTTGGTATCTCTGTCAATTTCAATGCAACCGTGTTACAAAGCTTACCAAAGGGTTATTGGGCCATACTCCACTATTTGGAAGTGGAATATATTAGTTTTGAGCAAAATCAACAATGTAAGGTCAAAAACACGTTGTTGGTCGAAAAGTGATTCTAGCGCTCTAAAAAGCATTTTGCAAGCGTAAAAAACAAAAATGTTGATATCTGTCAATTTCAATGCAAACGTGTTACTAAGCTTACCAAAGGGTAATAGGGCCATACTCCACCATTTGGAAGGGGAATACATTAGTTTTGAGCAAAATCAACAATATAAGGTCAAAGACACATTGTTGGTCAAAAAGTGATTCTAGCGCTCTGAAAAGCATTTTGCATGCGTAAAAACCAAAAATGTTCATATTTGTCATTTTCAATGCAAACGTGTGACTAAGCTTACCAAAGGGTTATAGGGCCATACTCCACTATTTGGTAGTGGAATACATTAGTTTTGAGCAAAATCAACAATATAAGGTTAAAAACACATTGTTGGTCAAAAAGTGATTCTAGCGCACTGAAAAGCATTTGGCACGCATAAAAACAAGAAATGTTGATTTTTCTGTTCATTTCAGAAAACAAGTCGAAAACACATTGTTGGTCAAAAAGTGATTCTAGCGCTCTGAAAAGCATTTTGCAAGCGTAAAAACCAAAATTGTTGATATCTGTCAATTTCAATGCAAACGTGTTATTAAGCTTACCAAAGGGTTATAGGGCCATACTCCACTATTTGGAAGTGGAATACATTAGTTTTGAGCAAAATCAACAATATAAGGTCAAAGACACATTGTTGGTCAAAAAGTGATTCTAAGCGCTCTGAAAAGAATTTTGCCGGGTTATAGGGCCATACTCCACTATTTGGTAGTGGAATACATTAGTTTTGAGCAAAATCAACAATATAAGGTTAAAAACACATTGTTGGTCAAAAAGTGATTCTAGCGCTCTGAAAAGCATTTGGCACGCATAAAAACAAGAAATGTTGATATCTCTGTTCGTTTCAGAAAAACAAGTCAAAAACACATTGTTGGTCAAAAAGTGATTCTAGCGCTCTGAAAAGAATTGTGCAGGTATAAAAACAAGAAATGTTGGTATCTCTGTCAATTTCAATGCAAACGTGTTACTAAGCTTACCAAAGGGTTATAGGGCCATACTCCACTATTTGGAAGTGGAATACATTAGTTTTGAGTAGAATCAACAATATAAGATTAAAGACACATTGTTGGTCAAAAAGAGATTCTAGCGCTCTGAAAAGCATTTGGCACGCATAAAAACAAGAAATGTTGATATCTCTGTTCGTTTCAGAAAAACAAGTCGAAAACACATTGTTGGTCAAAAAGTGATTCTAGCGCTCTGAAAAGCATTTTGCAAGCGTAAAAACCAAAAATGTTGATATCTGTCAATTTCAATGCAAACGTGTTATTAAGCTTACCAAAGGGTTATAGGGCCATACTCCACTATTTGGCAGTGGAATACATTAGTTTTGAGCAAAATCAACAATATAAGGTCAAAGACACATTGTTGGTCAAAAAGTGATTCTAGCGCCCTGAAAAACATTTGGCACGCATAAAAACAAGAAATGTTGATATTTCTGTTCGTTTCAGAAAAACAAGTCAAAAACACATTGTTGGTCAAAAAGTGATTCTAAGCGCTCTGAAAAGAATTTTGCCGGCATAAAAATAATAAATGTTGGTATCTCTGTCAATTTCAATGCAAACGTGTTACTAAGCTTACCAAAGGGTTATAGGGCCATACTCCACTATTTGGAAGTGGAATACATTAGTTTTGAGTAGAATCAACAATATAAGATTAAAGACACATTGTTGGTCAAAAAGTGATTCTAGCGCTCTGAAAAGAATTGTGCAGGTATAAAAACAAGAAATGTTGGTATCTCTGTCAATTTCAATGCAAACGTGTTACAAAGCTTACCAAAGGGTTATTGGGCCATACTCCACTATTGGAAGTGGAATATATTAGTTTTGAGCAAAATCAACAATGTAAGGTCAAAAACACGTTGTTGGTCGAAAAGTGATTCTAGCGCTCTGAAAAGCATTTTGCAAGCGTAAAAAACAAAATGTTGATATCTGTCAATTTCAATGCAAACGTGTTACTAAGCTTACCAAAGGGTAATAGGGCCATACTCCACCATTTGGAAGGGGAATACATTAGTTTTGAGCAAAATCAACAATATAAGGTCAAAGACACATTGTTGGTCAAAAGAGATTCTAGCGCTCTGAAAAGCATTTGGCACGCATAAAAACAAGAAATGTTGATTTTTCTGTTCATTTCAGAAAACAAGTCGAAAACACATTGTTGGTCAAAAAGTGATTCTAGCGCTCTGAAAAGAATTTTGCAGGTATAAAAACAAGAAATGTTGGTATCTCTGTCAATTTCAATGCAAACGTGTTACAAAGCTTACCAAAGGGTTATTGGGCCATACTCCACTATTTGGAAGTGGAATATGTTAGTTTTGAGCAAAATCAACAATGTAAGGTCAAATACACGTTGTTGGTCGAAAAGTGATTCTAGCGCTCTGAAAAGCATTTGGAACGCATAAAAAAAAGAAATGTTGATTTTTCTGTTCATTTCAGAAAACAAGTCGAAAACACATTGTTGGTCAAAAAGTGATTCTAGCGCTCTGAAAAGAATTTTGCCGGCATAAAAATAATAAATGTTGGTATCTCTGTCAATTTCAATGCAAACGTGTTACAAAGCTTACCAAAGGGTTATTGGGCCATACTCCACTATTTGGAAGTGGAATATATTAGTTTTGAGCAAAATCAACAATGTAAGGTCAAAAACACGTTGTTGGTCGAAAAGTGATTCTAGCGCTCTGAAAAGCATTTTGCAAGCGTAAAAAACAAAATGTTGATATCTGTCAATTTCAATGCAAACGTGTTACTAAGCTTACCAAAGGGTAATAGGGCCATACTCCACCATTTGGAAGGGGAATACATTAGTTTTGAGCAAAATCAACAATATAAGGTCAAAGACACATTGTTGGTCAAAAAGTGATTCTAGCGCTCTGAAAAGCATTTTGCATGCGTAAAAACCAAAAATGTTGATATTTGTCATTTTCAATGCAAACGTGTGACTAAGCTTACCAAAGGGTTATAGGGCCATACTCCACTATTTGGTAGTGGAATACATTAGTTTTGAGCAAAATCAACAATATAAGGTTAAAAACACATTGTTGGTCAAAAAGTGATTCTAGCGCCCTGAAAAACATTTGGCACGCATAAAAACAAGAAATGTTGATATTTCTGTTCGTTTCAGAAAAACAAGTCAAAAACACATTGTTGGTCAAAAAGTGATTCTAAGCGCTCTGAAAAGAATTTTGCCAGCATAAAAATAATAAATGTTGGTATCTCTGTCAATTTCAATGCAAACGTGTTACTAAGCTTACCAAAGGGTTATAGGGCCATACTCCACTATTTGGAAGTGGAATACATTAGTTTTGAGTAGAATCAACAATATAAGATTAAAGACACATTGTTGGTCAAAAAGTGATTCTAGCGCTCTGAAAAGAATTGTGCAGGTATAAAACAAGAAATGTTGGTATCTCTGTCAATTTCAATGCAAACGTGTTACAAAGCTTACCAAAGGGTTATTGGGCCATACTCCACTATTTGGAAGTGGAATATATTAGTTTTGAGCAAAATCAACAATGTAAGGTCAAAAACACGTTGTTGGTCGAAAAGTGATTCTAGCGCTCTGAAAAGCATTTTGCAAGCGTAAAAAAACAAAAATGTTGATATCTGTCAATTTCAATGCAAACGTGTTACTAAGCTTACCAAAGGGTAATAGGGCCATACTCCACCATTTGGAAGGGGAATACATTAGTTTTGAGCAAAATCAACAATATAAGGTCAAAGACACATTGTTGGTCAAAAAGAGATTCTAGCGCTCTGAAAAGCATTTGGCACGCATAAAAACAAGAAATGTTGATTTTTCTGTTCATTTCAGAAAACAAGTCGAAAACACATTGTTGGTCAAAAAGTGATTCTAGCGCTCTGAAAAGAATTTTGCAGGTATAAAAACAAGAAATGTTGGTATCTCTGTCAATTTCAATGCAAACGTGTTACAAAGCTTACCAAAGGGTTATTGGGCCATACTCCACTATTTGGAAGTGGAATATGTTAGTTTTGAGCAAAATCAACAATGTAAGGTCAAATACACGTTGTTGGTCGAAAAGTGATTCTAGCGCTCTGAAAAGCATTTGGAACGCATAAAAACAAGAAATGTTGATTTTTCTGTTCATTTCAGAAAACAAGTCGAAAACACATTGTTGGTCAAAAAGTGATTCTAGCGCTCTGAAAAGAATTTTGCCGGCATAAAAATAATAAATGTTGGTATCTCTGTCAATTTCAATGCAAACGTGTTACAAAGCTTACCAAAGGGTTATTGGGCCATACTCCACTATTTGGAAGTGGAATATATTAGTTTTGAGCAAAAATCAACAATGTAAGGTCAAAAACACGTTGTTGGTCGAAAAGTGATTCTAGCGCTCTGAAAAGCATTTTGCAAGCGTAAAAAACAAAAATGTTGATATCTGTCAATTTCAATGCAAACGTGTTACTAAGCTTACCAAAGGGTAATAGGGCCATACTCCACCATTTGGAAGGGGAATACATTAGTTTTGAGCAAAATCAACAATATAAGGTCAAAGACACATTGTTGGTCAAAAAGTGATTCTAGCGCTCTGAAAAGCATTTTGCATGCGTAAAAACCAAAAATGTTGATATTTGTCATTTTCAATGCAAACGTGTGACTAAGCTTACCAAAGGGTTATAGGGCCATACTCCACTATTTGGTAGTGGAATACATTAGTTTTGAGCAAAATCAACAATATAAGGTTAAAAACACATTGTTGGTCAAAAAGTGATTCTAGCGCCCTGAAAAAACATTTGGCACGCATAAAAACAAGAAATGTTGATATTTCTGTTCGTTTCAGAAAAACAAGTCAAAAACACATTGTTGGTCAAAAAGTGATTCTAAGCGCTCTGAAAGAATTTTGCCAGCATAAAAATAATAAATGTTGGTATCTCTGTCAATTTCAATGCAAACGTGTTACTAAGCTTACCAAAGGGTTATAGGGCCATACTCCACTATTTGGAAGTGGAATACATTAGTTTTGAGTAGAATCAACAATATAAGATTAAAGACACATTGTTGGTCAAAAAGTTATTCTAGCGCTCTGAAAAGAATTGTGCAGGTATAAAAACAAGAAATGTTGGTATCTCTGTCAATTTCAATGCAAACGTGTTACAAAGCTTACCAAAGGGTTATTGGGCCATACTCCACTATTTGGAAGTGGAATATATTAGTTTTGAGCAAAATCAACAATGTAAGGTCAAAAACACGTTGTTGGTCGAAAAGTGATTCTAGCGCTCTAAAAAGCATTTTGCAAGCGTAAAAAACAAAAATGTTGATATCTGTCAATTTCAATGCAAACGTGTTACTAAGCTTACCAAAGGGTAATAGGGCCATACTCCACCATTTGGAAGGGGAATACATTAGTTTTGAGCAAAATCAACAATATAAGGTCAAAGACACATTGTTGGTCAAAAAGTGATTCTAGCGCTCTGAAAAGCATTTTGCATGCGTAAAAACCAAAAATGTTCATATTTGTCATTTTCAATGCAAACGTGTGACTAAGCTTACCAAAGGGTAATAGGGCCATACTCCACCATTTGGAAGGGGAATACATTAGTTTTGAGCAAAATCAACAATATAAGGTCAAAGACACATTGTTGGTCAAAAAGTGATTCTAGCGCACTGAAAAGCATTTGGCACGCATAAAAACAAGAAATGTTGATTTTTCTGTTCATTTCAGAAAACAAGTCGAAAACACATTGTTGGTCAAAAAGTGATTCTAGCGCTCTGAAAAGCATTTTGCAAGCGTAAAAACCAAAAATGTTGATATCTGTCAATTTCAATGCAAACGTGTTATTAAGCTTACCAAAGGGTTATAGGGCCATACTCCACTATTTGGAAGTGGAATACATTAGTTTTGAGCAAAATCAACAATATAAGGTCAAAGACACATTGTTGGTCAAAAAGTGATTCTAAGCGCTCTGAAAAGAATTTTGCCGGGTTATAGGGCCATACTCCACTATTTGGTAGTGGAATACATTAGTTTTGAGCAAAATCAACAATATAAGGTTAAAAACACATTGTTGGTCAAAAAGTGATTCTAGCGCTCTGAAAAGCATTTGGCACGCATAAAAACAAGAAATGTTGATATCTCTGTTCGTTTCAGAAAAACAAGTCAAAAACACATTGTTGGTCAAAAAGTGATTCTAGC